>NC_041387.1:77549479-77581347 GCF_002162155.2 Triticum dicoccoides
GTGCGGCCTGGCAGGGCGTCCGGGGCAGCGAGGCGGGCCATGCCAGTGCTCCGGGGCGGGCCTGAGCAGCCGGGTGGGCCGGAGCGGCGCGGCAGGGCGGGCGGTGCCGCGGGGTTGGGATGAGGGGAGGGAGAGAGAGGGGAGAAATAGGATTAGGGCAAGGGCGTTTTGTTACATCGGGCACATCTCTTTGTCGTCCACTAGCAGACGGCAAAGAGCCTAGCTAACAGACTTTAGTTTCGCCACTTTCTTTGCCGTCTTCTAGCGGACGGCCAAGATTCTTTGCCATCAGCTAGCGGACGTCAAATAAAGTGCACGTTAGGTGGCTCTCGCTAGCGGGCCACCCTGCCTCTTTGTCGTCTGCTAGCGGACGACAAAGATTCTACACCGTCAGCTAGCTGACGGCAAAGATGCGGCTGACGGCAAACAATTTCTTTGCCGTCAGCTGCTTCTTTGCCGTCAGTTTTATTCAAGCCGATGGCAAATACCCTCTTTGCCTTCAGCTAGATGATGGCAAAGAACCGGCTGACGACAAAGTTCCTGATTCCAGTAGTGCTTCAAGCTTCATGAGAAAATCAAGCATTTCCAAGCCCAGATCTTTGCCCTGCAAAACCAAAACTTTGAGTATGGATACAGATTTAAGAGGATGAGTTTGGCTGTAGATTTGAGGATCCCAGAGACTCATTCATCTTTCTATGATGGTGAGCCTATGCCTTGGAAGATGGATCACAAGCCTACATCATCAACAACTCTATCATCACCACCTCCGAAGAAAGAAACATAAACACATGGGTATGGGCACTCCCCTTGGCAACTGCCAAACTTGGGGGAGGTGCCCTGGTATCGTACCACCATCACACCTCTATCTTTATAATTTTTATTAGTTCGGTCCTTTTGGTTATATCTTGATCTAGTAGAATAAAGTTTTAGTATGATCTAACTTTGAGTTTTGTTTTGAACTGTATCTATGTAATTGAGCCCGTGAGTTATATATAATAAAGAGTAGTTTTGAGTTGGGGGCTTTGCTATCTTGCTATGATCTTGAGGGAATTAAAGAAAAAATAAAAAGAAATAAAAAAGATCATATATTGATATCATGGAGAGTAATGACTTCACATATAAAGAGTATGGTGAATAAAAGTTGTTGAGAGGTGACAAACATATGTTTGGTCATTGCTGCAATTAATAGGAAGTAATAAAGAAAGAGAGGTTTTACATATAAATACACTATCTTGGACATCTTTTGTGATTGTGAGCACTCATTAAAATATGACATGCTAAAAAGTTGATGTTGGACAAGGAAGACAACATAATGGGTTATGTTTTCCTATATCCGAATAGAAGTTATATTGCCATGGATCATCCAACATGTTGAGCTTGCTTTTCCTTCTTATGCTAGCCAAATTCTTTGCACCAAGTAGAGATACTACTTGTGATTCCAAACATCCCTAAACCCAGTTTTGCCATGAGAGTCCAGCATACCTACCTACGGATTGAGTAAGATCCTTCAAGTAAGTTGTCATCGGTGCAAGCAATAACAATTGCTCTCTAAATATGTACGATATATTAATGTGAAGAAATAAGCTTTATACGAACTTGTGATATGGAAGAAATAAAAGCGACGAACTACATAATAAAGTTCTTTATCAGAAGCGGCAAATATAAAGTGACATTCTTTTGCATTAAGATTTTGTGCATCCAACCATAAAACTGCATGACAACCTCTGCTTCCCTTTGCGAAGGGCCTATCTTTTATATTTACCTTCTACCCTCATACAAGAGTCATGGTGATCATCACCTTTCCTATTTACACTTTATCCTTTGACAAGCACTATGTGTTGGAGAGATCTGGATATATGTATCCACTCGGATGTTGAGATTGTAGCTATTCCAAGCAATAAAATTGACATCACTATATCTTATTGAGTAATAACATTCACACTTACCCCTTCTTTACCTATCATGACAGACATGAGTTCATCAAGTTTAGCTGTTAACTCAGTGTTATTTTCTTCAATAGCATTGACTCTTGATACGTCCATTTTGCATCATGCTTTTATGTCGATATTTATTGCATTAGAGGCTGTTATTACATGTTATATCACAATACTTATGCCTTTTCTCTCTTATTTTATAAGGTTTACATGAAGAGGGAGAATGCTGGCAGTTGGAATTCTGGACTAGAAAAGGAGCAAATATTAGAGACCTATTCTGCACAACTCCAAAAGTCCTGAAACTTCACGGAGAACTGTTTTGGAATAAATAAAAAATATTGGGCGAAGAAAGCACCAGAGGTGGGCCACCTGCCAGCCACAAGGGTGGAGGGCGCGCCCCCTATCTTGTGGGCCCCCTGACAGGTCCCCGACGCCCATCTTCTTCTATATGGTGTCTTTTGCCCTGGAAAAAAAAGAGAGAAGCTTTCGGGACGAACCGCCGCCGTCTCAAGGCGGAACCTCGGCAGGACCAATCTAGGGCTCCGACGGAGCTGTTCTGATGGGGAAACATCCCTCCGGGAGGGGGAAATCATCGCCATCATCATCACCATCGATCCTCTCATCGAGAGGGGGTCAATCTCCATCAACATCTTCACCAGCACCATATCCTCTCAAACCCTAGTTCATCTCTTGTATCTGATCCTTGTCTCAAAACCACAGATTGGTACCTGTGGGTTGTTAGTAGTGTTGATTAGTCCTTGGTTGATGCTAGTTGGTTTATCCGGTGGAAGATTATTTTTTCAGATCCTTAATGATAATTAATACTCCTCTGATTATGAACATGAATATGCTTTGTGAGTAGTTACATTTGTTCCTGAGGACATGGGAGAAGTTTTGTTATAAGTAATCATGTGAATTTGGTATTCGTTCGATATTTTGATGAGATGTATGTTGTCTATCCTCTAGTGGTGTTATGTGAACATCGACTACATTACACTTCACCATGATTTGGGTCTAGGGGAAGGAATTGGAAAGTAATAAGTAGATGATGGATTGCTAGAGTGACAAAAGCTTAAACCCTAGTTTGTGCGTTGCTGCGTAAGGGGCTGATTTGGATCCATATGTTTCATGTTGTGGTTAGATTTACCTTAATTCTTCTTTCATAGTTGCGGATGCTTCCGAGAGGGGTTAATCATAAGTGGGAAGCTAGTCCAAGGAAGGGCAGCACCCAAGCACCAGTCCACCCACATATCAAATTATCAAAGTAACAAACGCAAATCATATGAGCATGATGAAAACTAGCTTTACAATAATTCCCATGTGTCCTCGGGAGCGCTTTGCTTTATATAAGAGTTTGTCCATGCTTCTCCTTTTCTACAAAAAGGATTGGGCCACCTTGCTGCACCTTGTTTACTTTTGTTACTTGTTAACCATTACAAATTATCATATCACACAACAATCAGTTACCGATAGTTTTAGTGCTTGCAGAGTATACTTTGCTGAAAACCGCTTGTCATTTCCTTCGGCTCCGCGTTGGGTTCGACACTCTTACTTATCGAAAGGACTATGATAGATCCCCTATACTTGTGGGTCATCAAATCTCTTAGTGGTAGCCCTTTCAACATAACATTTGACGATGTCCTGGAGTAGGGGGTACCAACCTAGTCGACGCGCAGTCCTTGGGTCGGGCTTAGGGGCCCTCATTCTCTGAAGGAAGGACTCTGGAAGCCTGGGACCTTGACATGATCAAGACAGCCTCTACCGAAGACTTGGCATGTACTCCAAGGACATCTCCGGCCGCCGCCATACACATCCTTAGATCTACTCCCTCCGTTCCTAAATATTTGTCTTTCTAGAGATTTCAATAGACTACCACATACGGATGTATATAGACATATTTTAGAATGTAGATTCACTCATTTTGCTCCGTATGTAGTCACTTATTGAAATATCTAGAAAGACAAATATTTAGGAATGGAGGGAGTACAACTGACTATGTAACCCTAGATATCCCTCTGGCGCGTATATAATCCTAGGGGTTTAGCCCATAGAAGGGATCCGATCATAATCTCATCCACCTAGCCTTAGGGTTAGAACACAACTTATGATCTCAAGGTAGATCAAGCTTGTACTCGATACACAACCATCAATACAATCAACATAGGACGTAGGGTATTACATCTTTGAGAGGGCCCGAACCTGGGTAAATATTTCTCCTTCGTCCCTTGTTACGCACTGATTCGAGATCCACAACTCGTGATCCCCTACCCCGAGGTTTGCCGGTTTTACCACCGACATTGGTTCTTTCATTGAGAGTTCCTCCGTGAGATCAAATAAGGGGCGATGGGATCGTGGGTTACCGACCCTAACCTTCAGGGTAATATTTCCATGCTCGAAGCCTCCACCATCGGATCGCGCCCCCTCCCTTACGAGCAAGGCTGTGATTAGAAAAAAGCTAAGCAAAAACTTTTCGCCTCTCCATCAGCCCTGGTTGAAACCCTCGTAAAGGGAGGGGGACCGAGGTATTACTTGGAGAGCGACCCTGAGAACAGCCACCTGGAAACAACCGAGGAATTAGATGTTAAAATCAGCTCGGCGGATCTAGCATCGGTATGTCCTTTGCAAGCTATAGACTTGGGAGCCTTGAGTCCACGGTCAAAGGGGATAGAATTTGAATTTCCTCTCCCACCCACCCCCCACATTGAATAGTTCCCGGATAATTCGGGCCCATTAGATGCTTGGGACTTAGCCTATGTGCAACAGCTACATGACGAATCAATCAGGCAATTCTGGGCCAGGTTCCTGTCCGTCAAAGACAATATACTGGACTACCAGGATTCAGTCATAATAACATCTTTTCAGCATGGATGCAAGGATAAAGGCGTCTCAAACACCCTTACTTGCCGCTACTTCCAAACGTTCTTTGAGCTATCCGATCTGGTGTCACGATTTTGTACCATTGAAGACGCCTGTCAGGCTCGTGAAAAGCAAACAGATTTAATTTGTCACAAAAACATAAAGCGTGTCAGGCTCACACTTCGGCGCGAATAGAATGCACATCCATCATCAGTTAACCGACCTCGGAAAAAGATGAAGTCGGCTGCAGGTTCCAAGATTGCCCTTGACAATCTGTTCGATAAGTCATGCCCCATCCACTCCGTTCTGCTAAATACCAGCCCAACCCAAAGTCTTTGCGACTGTTGGGGGTGAGGCAGGTAGCTAAGGGAGGTGAAGCCCTCCTCACTGGCAAGAACAGATACGAGAAAAATCCTCACATGAGGACATGGTCCTGATGATCTATGGAACCTTCACATCAAAATATCATAGGAAACGGGCTCTCCGAGAAATTAGCTCCATTCAGCACGTAGTAGCCCAGGGCACGTGGATAGACACACCAATTACCTTCGACCATAGAGATCAGCCGAGGAGCACCCCAGGAAGATGCCCAGCCGCCCTGGTCCTCGATCCAATCATTAACGGTTGTCGTCTTTGAAAGGTGCTGATGGACGGAAGCATCAGCCTAAACCGCATATACGAAGACACCAAGACAAGATGCAAATCGATAAATCACGCATCGAGCAAACCAAAACCACCTTTAAAAGAATAATACCGAGAGAAGAAGCACATTGCAGTGGAAAAATCACCTTGGCGTGGTCTTCGGAAAACCCGAGAACTATCGATCCGAGGAGGTAACGTTCCATATCGTCCCCTTCCAAAGTGGCTTTCACGCCCTTATGGCCCGTGACAACTTCTCAAAGTTTCAACCAGTTCCACATTACATGAAGCTCAAAATGACGGGCCCAAATGGGATAATTACCATCTCAAGCAACCCCGACAAAGCACTTAAAGCCGAAAATAAAACGACGTCGCTCGCCCTGAGTCACTATCCGAGGCCCTCGCGACCGAAGAATTGACATCATTAAGAGCGTTGGTCGGCCGAGATGATACCATCCTAGACAAAAGGTTGAAGTTGACCTCATTTAAGCTGGCCAACGATGTAATAAAATTTCTAGTAAACCCCACTAACCCCAATGAAATAGCCTCGATTGGGGCACAGCACGATTCAGAAATTGACAAGGCTCTATGCAACTTGCTTAGAGAAATTTGGGATATATTCGCCTGGCACCCCTCGGATATGCCGGGGATCCCCCAAGACTCGCCGAGCATAGTCTAAACATCTTGAAAGGCTATGAGCCTGTTAAGCAAGTTGTTCGGCGATTCTCGGAACCCAAGCGTCAAGAAATGGGCGAAAAATTGGCTAATCTTCTTGAAGCCGAATTCATCAGAGACATTAAACACCCCGACTGGCTCGCTAATTGATACTCCTCCAATGTATCTATAATTTATGAAGTATTCACGTTGTTATATTATCATTCTTGGATGTTTTACAATCATTTTGTAGCAACTTTATATCATTTTTGGGACTAACCTATTGACATAGTGCCTAGTGCGAGTTGCTATTTTTTGCTTGTTTTTTACATCGCAGAAAATCAATACCAAACGGAGTCCAAATAAGTGCCAGAGGGGAGCCCCGAGGGGGGCACAACCCACCAGGGCGCGCCTGGGAGCCCAGGTGCACCCACGTGGGTTGTGCCCACCTCGGTGGCCTCCCGCACTGCCTCTTCACCCTAGAAATCCTCAAATATTCCAAAAACCCTCGGGGTAACCCTAGATCAGAAGTTCTGCCGCCGCATGCCTCTATAGCCACGAAAAACCAATCTAGATCCCGTTTGGGCACTCCGTCGGAGGGGGAGATCATCACCTGTGGCCATCTTCATCATCCCGGTGGCCACCATGGTGAGGAGAGAGTAGTCCACATGCAACTAGTTTTGCATAAAGGTGGCTGGCGGGTGTCTGTTTCTCCTACTTTAGTTGAATCGAATTTGACCGCGTCCGATCCTTATTGAAGGTTAAAATATCAAACTTGATAAATCACCATTGTGGTTTTGATGCGTAGGTAAGAACGGTTCTTGCTAGAAGCCCATAGCAGCCATGTAAACTTGCAACAACAAAGTAGATGATAACTTGTTTTTGTAGGGCATGTTGTGATGTGATATGGTCAAGACATGATGTGATATACGTTATTGTATGAGATGGTCATGTATTCTAGAAGTTACTGGCAACCGGCAGGAGCCTTATGGTTGTATCTTTATTGTATGAAATGCAAATGCCATGTAATTGCTTTACTTTATCACTATGCGTTAGTGATAGCTGTAGAAGCAGCAGTTGGCGAGATGACCACAACAATATGATGGAGATCAAGGGGTCAAGCCAGTGACGATAGAGATCATGACGATGCTTTAAGGATGGATATCAAAAGCACAAGACGATGATGGCCATATCAGGTCGCATATTTTGATTGCATGTGATGTTTATCTTTTATGCATCTTATTTTGCTTAGTACGGCGGTAGCATTATAAGATGACCCCTTAACTAAAATTTCAAGGTATAATTTTTCTCCCTAAGTATGCACCGTTGCGACTGTTCGTCATGCTAAGACACCATGTGATGATCGGGTGTGATAGGCTTTATGTTCAAATACAACGGGTGCAAGAAAGTTTTGCACATGCGGAATACTCGGGTTTAAACTTGACAATTCTGGCATGTACAGACATGACCTTGGAACATTGGATACCAAAAGGTCGAATGTGATTCATATAGTAGATATGATCAACATAGAGATGTTCACCATTGATGGCTACTCCATCTCACATGATGATCGGGCATGGTTTAGTTGATTTGGATCATTTAGATGACTTGAGGGATGTCTATCTAAGTGGGAGTTCCTAAGTAATTTGATTAGTTGAACTTAATTGTAATAGCTTACGTATAGCTCCCCTGTTTTAATTTTGATATGTTCCTAGAGAAAAACTAAGTTGAAAGATGATAGTAGCAATGATGCGGACCGGGTCCGTGATCTGAGGATTATCCTCATTGCTACACAGAAGAATTATGTCCTTGATGCACCGCTAGGTGACAGACCTGTTACAGGAGCAGATGTGTACGTTATGAACATTTTACAAGCTCGGTATGATGACTACTAGATAGTTAAGTATGCCATGCTTTACGGCTTAGAACCAGGACTTCAAAAACATTTTGAAACATCACGAAGCATATGAGATGTTCCAAGAGCTGAAATTGGTATTTCAGACTCATGCCTGTGTCGAGAGGTATGAGACCTCTGACAAGTAATTTGCCTACAAGATGGAGGAGAATAGCTCAGCTAGTGAGCATGTGCTCAGAATGTCTGGGCACTACAATTGCTTGAATCAACTAGGAGTTAATCTTCCAGATAAGATAGTGATTGACAGGGTTCTCTAGTCACTATCACCAAGCTACTAGAACTTCATGATGAACTATAATGTGCAAGGGATAACGAAAAAGATTCCCGAGCTCTTCGCGATGCTGAAATCGGCGAAGGTAGAAATCAAGAAAGAGCATCAAGTGTTGATGGTTAACAAGACTGCTAGTTTCAAGAAAAAGGGCAAAGGAAAGAGAGGGAACTTCAAGAAGAATGGCAAGCAAGTTGCCGCTCCCATGAAGAAGCCCTAAGCTGGACCTAGGCCTGAAACTGAATGCTTCTACTACAAAGGAAATGGTCACTGGAAGCGGAACTGCCCCAAAAACCTAGGCGAATAAGAAGGATGACAAAGTGAACAAAGGTATATTTGATATACATGTTATTGTTGTGTACTTTACTAGTGTTCATAGTAGCCCCTAGGTATTTGATACCGATTCAGTTGCTAAGATTTGTAACTCGAAACAAGAGTTGCAAAACGAACAGATACTAGTTAAAGGAGAGGTGACGATGTGTGTTGGAAGTGATTCCAAGGTTGATAAGATCACCATCGCACACTCCCTTTACCTTCGGGATTAGTATTGAACCTAAAATATATGTTATTTGGTGTTTGCGTTGAGCATGAATATGATTGGATCATGTTTTTTTCAATACGGTTAGTCATTTAAGTCAAAGAATTATAGTTGTTCTATTTACATGAATAAAACCTTCTATGGTCATACACTCAATATAAATGGTTTATTGTATCTTGATCGTGGTGATACACATATTCATAATATTGATGCCAAAAGATGCAAAGTTGATAATGATAGTGCAACATATTTGTGGCACTGCCGTATAGGTCATATTGGTATAAAACGCATGAAGAAACTCCATGCAGATGGGCTTTTGGAATCACTTGATTATGAATCATTTGATACTTGCAAACCATGCCTCATGGGCAAGATGAAGAAAACTCCGTTCTCCGGAACAATGGAGCGAGCTAATGACTTATTGGAAATAATACATACCGATGTATGCAGTCCGATGAGTGTTGAGGCTCGCGGTGAGTATCGTTATTTTCTGACCTTCACAGATGATTTGAGCAGATATGGGTATATCTACTTAATGAAACACAAGTCTGAAACATTTGAAAAGTTCAAAGAATTTCAGAGTGAAGTGGAGAATCATCATAACAAGAAAATAAATTTTCTATGATCTGATCGCCGAGGCGAATATTTGAGTTATGAGTTTGGCCTTCATTTAAAACAATGTGGAGTAGTTTCACAACTCACGCCACCTGGAACACCACAGCGTAATGGTGTGTCTGAACGTCATAATCATACTTTATTAGATATGGTGCAACCAAATATGTCTCCATCGTATCTACTTTTCCAACCTCTTTTGCTCTTGTTTTGGACTCTAATTTGCATGATTTGAATGGAACTAACCCGGACTGACGCTGTTTTCAGCAGAACTGCCATGGTGTTATTCTTGCCCAGAAATAAAAGTTCTCGGAATGACCTCAAACTCCACGGAGATAATTGTTGGAATAAATAAAAATATTGGCGAAAGAATCAACCAAAGGGGACCCACACCCTATCCACAAGGGTGGGGGCGCGCCCTACCCCTGGGTGCGCCTCCTATCTTGTGGGCCCCCTAGACCTCCACCGACCTCAACTCCAACTCCATATATTCACGTTCGGGGAGAAAAAAATTAGAGAGAAGTATCCATCACGTTTTACGATACGAAGCCGCCGCCAAGCCCTATTCTTCCTCGGGAGGGCAGATTTGGAGTCCGTTTGGGGCTCTTGAGAGGGGAACCCTTCGCCATCGTCATCATCAACCATCCTTCATCACCAATTTCATGATGATCACCGCCGTACGTGAGTAATCCCATCGTAGGCTTGCTAGACGGTGATGGGTTGGATGAGATTTACCATGTAATCGCGTTAGTTTTGTTAGGGTTTGATCCCTAGTATCCATTATGTTTTAAGATTGATGTTGCTATGACTTTGCTATGCCTAATGCTTGTCACTAGGGCCCGAGTGCCATGATTTCAGATCTGAACCTATTATGTTTTCATGAATATATGTGAGTTCTTGATCCTATCTTGCAAGTTATAGTCACCTACTACGTGTTATGATCCGGCAACCCTGGAGTGACAATTGTCGGGACATTTCCCGGTGATGATTGTCGTTTGAGGAGTTCATGTATTCACTAAGTGTTAATACTTTGGTCTGGTACTCTATCAAAGGAGGCCTTAATATCCGTTAGTTTCCAATAGGACCCTGCTGCCACGGGAGGGTAGGACAAAAGATGTCATGCAAGTTCTTTTCCATAAGCATGTATGACTATATTCGGATACATGCCTACACTATATTGATGAATTGGAGCTAGTTCTGAGTCACCCTATGTTATAACTGTTGCATGATGAATGCCATCCGACATAATTATCCATCATTGATCCATTGCCTACGAGCTCGTTTCATATTGATCTTTTCTAAGTTACTTTTCTATTGCCACTGTTACGATATCTACAAAACTGCTACTGTTACTTTTGCTACTATTACCTTTACTTCTATACTACTTTGCTACTAAATACTTTGTTGCAAATATTAAGTCCTTTAGATGTGGTTCAATTGACAACTCAGCTGCTAATACTTGAGAATATTCTTTGGCTCCCCTTGTGTCGAATCAATAAATTTGGGTTCAATACTCTACCCTCAAAAACTGTTGCGATCCCCTAAACTTGTGGGTTATCAAGACCTTTTTCTGGCGTTGTTGCCGAGGATAATATCTCTATTCTCTGAGTCACTTGGGATTTATATCTGTTGATCACTATGAGGAATTTGAAAGATCAAAGAACCAAGATTTTCCCCTCAACTACGAGGGAGGTAAGGAACTACCATCTAGCTCTGCACTTGATTCACCTTCTGTTTTGAGTAAGCTTGTGACACCTACACCTACTATTTATTATGATATGTCGCATGTTATTCAAGGTGTGCAAAACCGAACCGGAAACCAAAACCTGAACCGAAAAAACCAAACCGAACCAAAATTTCGGTTTTTTCAATTTCCGGTTTCAGATTCCAATTCTATAAACCATTTACATTTGGTTTTTTCGGTTAGAAACCGAAAACCGTTTGATTAAACCGATAAAATGGAAGTCCATTGTGATATGCAATGATACGAGCCCTTCCCTTCAGCGACCCCTTCTTTTATAGATCTCCCCCACCGCGCTGCATCTCGATGCGTGAGGTGGTACTAATCGCAGCAGCTCGAACCGATCAGAGAACCTAGTGCATGCGGTGCTTGTTTGGGCCTCAAACTATCCAGGCCATAAGGTCGCTTATGTCTAGCAATCCACGTGCGGAGCACTTCATCCCGTCTCTAGGCAGTGATTGATTTTGGCAGGACCCGTGAAGATCGGCCGGGAGAGGGCCCCACCAGGTGGGTCATGGCCTCATGGCAACTAGAGATGCGCAGGATTTTCTCTCTTTCCTTTTTTATGCTCCGCCTTTCCTTTCTATAATCAATCATATATTTTTCCATCTACTAGGACAGCGTACATATATGTTTCCTTTCTGTAATGCCTAGGACCAAATCATGTGGACCGCCAAAACCTGCCTAATCTCTCATATATGTTGCCATCTAATGATATATGTTGCCATTTACCTTATGACTAAATCATATCTATCATCTAATGATCCAATCTACGTACACAGTTCTCACAAAAAAAATCTATCCTGTATACAAGAATTGAATTATGTGACAAAAAAGTATCTATTGTTCAAAAGTTTGCGTCAACTTTAGTTATTTTGGTTATTACCGAAACCGAACCGAAATCAAATGGTTATTACCAAAAACGAACTGTATCTATGTATAAAACCGTATAAGCCGAAGTATAAAATCGTATAAACCATAAACCGTATAAACCGAACCGAATCAAACCAAAAAATGGAATGCACACCCTGACATGTTATTGATGATGCCACTTCTCTTACGCGTGATGCTTATGATGATACTACTTCTCTGCTTGATAATACTGTGCCACTAGGTGAATTTCTTGATGAACAACTTGCTAGGGTTAGAGAGAATGAAATTACTGAAATTGATGATATCATTGAATCTGATGGTGAAGATTCTCCCCCTAGAAATGAATTGCCTATTGTACCTGAGGGTTATATTATGGTTGAAGAAACTGCTAGAGACTTTTTTGCTTGCAATGATAGATATGATCTTAAGAAACTGTTAGTTAAGCTGAAAGAAAAGTCTTTGAATGCTAGAATGCAATATGATCCTGCATTTGCTACTTCACCTATCTGTGTTACTTATAAGGATTATGAATTCTCTATCGATCATGAGTTAATTACTTTGGTTGAATTTGATCTTTCCATGGTTATGAATCTGAAACTGTTGTGGCAGATCTTACTAAACTGACTGATATAGCCACCCTATTTACTCATGAGGAAAAAATTCGCTATTACTACATTCTTAAATTGTTTCCTTTCTCATTAAAGGGTGATGCTAAGATATGGTTTAATTCTCTTGCTCCTAGTTGTGTGCGTAGTCCCCAGGATATGATTTACTACTTCTCTGCAGAATTTTTTCCTGCTCATAAGAAACAAGCTGCCTTGTAGGAAATATTTAACTTTGTGCAAATTGAAGAGAGAGTCTCCCACAAGCTTGGGGAGGCTTCTCCAATTACTTAATGCTTTTCCTAATCATCCTCTCAAGAAAAATTAAATACTTTATATATTTTATAATGGACTACTCGATGCTTCCATACACCACCTGGATAGTTGTGCTGGTTGTGTTTTCAGGGAAAGAACTATTGATCAAGTTGAATTGCTCTTGAATAATATATTGAGTAATGATAATGATTGGACACTTCCTGAACCAACTCCTAAGCCAACTCCGAAGAAAAGGGGTATTCTATTTCTCAGTCCTAAAGATATGCAAGAGGCAAAGAAATCTACGAAAATAAAGGTATTAAAGTTGTAGATGTTAAGAATTTACCTCCTATTGAAGAAATACTTGGTCTTGATAACCCGACACAGGTAGTAAAGGTAAATTCTCTCTATAGATTTGATGAAGGTGATATTCCTCATAATAAGTCTGCTAGTCAATGCTTGGATGAGTTTGATAACTTTATTGTTAAACAAGAAAACTTCAAAGGTTATGTTGGTAGACAATTGAAACGTAATGCTTATATGGTTGAACATTTGAGTGATTATACGTCTAGAGTTAAAAATGATCTTGAGCTTATTAGTAAACATGCTTCCATGGTTACAACTCAAGTAGAACAAGTACTTAAGGCACATGATGATTTTCTCATTGAGTTAAATAATAAGAACAATGACAATGTTGTTAGGGTTATGACTAGAGGTGGTAAAATTACCCAGGAACCCTTGTATCCCGAGGGCCATCCTAAGAGAGCTGAGCAAGATTCTCAGAGAATTAATACTGAGGCACCCAGTTCCTCTAATAAAGGAAAAAAACATTGATAGGATTTTGCATTCTTCTAGTGAACCTGTTATTGACACACCCGAGAATCCAAATGATATTTCTATTTCTAATGCTGAGACACGATCTGGTGATGAACATGGACCTAGTGATATTGTTAATGATGATGTTGATGATGATGCTCAACCTAGTAATGATAATGATGTAGAACATGTTGTTGATCTTGATAACACACAATCAAAGAATCAACATTATGATAAGAGAGACTAGGTTGCTAGGAAACATGGTAAAGAGAGAGAACCATGGGTTCAGAAACCCATGCCTTTTCTTCATAAGCCATCCAAGAAAAAGGATTATGAGGATTTTGAGCGCTTTGCTAAAATGATTAGACCTATCTTTTTGCGTATGCATTTGACTGATATGCTTAAAATGCCTCCTTATGCTAAGTATTTGAAAGATATTGTCACTAATAAAAGAAAGATATCAGAAGCTGAAATTTCCACCATGCTTGCTAATTATAATTTTAAGGGTGGAATACCAAAGAAACTAGGAGACCCATGAGTACAAACTATACCATGCTCCATTAAAAGAAACTATGTTAAAACTGCTTTATGTGATCTTGGAGCCGTTGTTAGTGTTATGCCTTTCTCTTTATATCATAGACTTGATTTGAATAAGTTGACACCTACTGAAATATCTTTGCAAATGGCTGATAAATCAACTACTATACGCATCGATATTTGTGAGGATGTACCTGTTGTGGTTGCAAACGTTACTATTTTAACGGACTTCATTATTCTTGATGTACCCGAGGACGACAGTATGTCGACCATCCTTGGTAGGCCCTTTCTGAATACTGTAGGGGCTGTTATTGATTGCAACAAAGCCAATGTCAATTTTCATGTTAATGGTAATGAGCATATGGTACACTTTCTGAATAAACAACCTCAAGTTCACAGAATCAATTCTATTCGAAAACTTTCAACTATTACTATTGGAGGTTTTGAATTCCCTCTTCCTACTGTCAAAAAGAAATATGATATTCTTATTGTTGGGGACATGCATATCCCCATTGAGGTAACCTAGTGTTATTCGAAAATTCTCCGGTTTCATGTTATTCAAAAGAAGTTTGTTAATAAGACTTGATCAGCCTTGTTAATGGATTCCTTTTGATGAGCATGAGATGGATGAACTTAGGAAGCACAACTTTCTTTACCCTCCTTTTACTTTCTGTTATTTAGATTAAATAAAGTAGAAATAGCAATTTCTGTCTGTTTTCTGAATTATCCTTGTAATAAAAAAATACCCCTAAAATAAAAGTTCTCCAAATGCCCTGAAAATTTAGTATTGATTTTTTATAGAATATTTGAGAATTTCTGGCACTGAGAACACACGAGGGGGATGCACCAGCTGGCCACAAGAGTGGAGGGCGTGCCCTACCCCCTGGGCACGCCCCCTGTCTTGTGGGCCCTATGTGGGTCCCCTCCACTTATTCTAGCACCCATCCACTTCGTCTTCCTCCAGAAAAAATCATCTTGTAGCTCAAACCCGTCTTCTTGCTCATTTTGCTGCCATTTTCAATCTCCTTGCTCAAAGCTCCATTCACAAAACTGCTTTGGGGGATAGTTCTTCGATATGTGACTCCTCCAATGGTCCAATTAGTTTTTGTTCTAGTGCTTTATTTATTGCAAATTTTTGCTGTTGCGGTGACCCTGTTCTTGAGCTTGCAATTCAAATTTATATGGTCCAAAGTAGTTTTGATGCATGATATAGTCTCTAGGCACTTGTAGGAGTAGTTACTATCAATCTTGTTGAGTTTGGTTCACTTTTATTTTGAGTCACTAAAAATTTCAGAAATTTTCAGAGGAAGAAAATGACGAGGAGGTTGTTGAGAGGGTCCTCGAGCAGGGGTTCAAAGGAAAAGGAGAATGAAGAGAATGAAAATCCCAAGTACAACCTTCCTCACAGCGCGGAGGTACGGCCGTGTGAATGGCCAAGTGATGCATTATTGGAGGCAACCAGAATTTATGAAGATCTCTATTACTTGGCTGAGAAGGTAGGCATCAGCGACTTTCTCCACGATAAGTGTCACTAGAACCTCCTACTCACTAATACTTCTGTGCAATATTTTCACTTTCATGCTAGGAGATCACCACCCTTGGTAGAATTTTAATTAAATGATGAGCATAAGGAGAAGTCGCTCTATGATTTTTGTGAGGTTTGCAAGTTATCTTTTGAGGGCAGTGTTGAGGAACCACATCCATGTGATGTAGAAGATGTTATTAATGAAGTTACTATAGGGGAAAGGACAAAGGTGTCGGCATCAAGAGCATCTAGCATACATTTTCCTGTTCTGCGCTACTATTCTTTTTTTGCTAGTAGATGTTTAATTGGTCGTGGGGACAGTGGGGGCCTTAGTACTCCTGACCTTGCCATTTTGCGCCATGCTTTACTTCATGATAAAACTTTTAGCTTAGGCGCTATGGTTGCTAAACCGTTGAGTTTAAACCGTATGGAGGATACTCTATTTGGAGGTATCTATGCTTCTCGTCTTGATATACGTTTTGAGATACCTATTAGACACTATGAGAAAGAAGAGAACTTGCTGCCCACTATTTACTTAGACTATAAGATTATGGTAGCGCATGATTTTCTTTGCTATGATAAAGAAAAGAGACTCATTTATAACTTGGTATTTGACGAGGATAATTTATAGATTATTACCTTGCCTACACCTGCTTTGTTCGATATTCATTTAGCAAGGTACTTTGTTTTGCCCGCGGATATTGCCACGACCTAATTTTTGGCCCATTCTTTTTCTTTTGATTTTTTGAGGATTTGTGAGACAAACATATATTTTAGTCATGGTAATCTCAGATAAGTCAGCAGATATGAAAAGAAATGGAGCCAGTATAAGCGTGAACATGTGAGGTAAGATCTGTCAGAATGTTGATACAGTGAATCAAACAACCCCAGAGCAAGTCAGGTAAGTCAAATGAAGAATTCAGTGGGAACAATCAATAAAGGAAAAAGGATACCCGAGTAGGAAATGGTTTCCTTAAGGTTCGATATATCCAGACTTGTTCCCTAAGCAACCAAATCTCGAGGACAAGATTTCTTTAAGGGGGGGGGGAGGTTTGTCACAACCTGATTTTTGGCCCTTTCTTTTTCTTTTGATTTTCTGAGGATTTTGCGTGAGTTTTCTTTTTCCGTGGCTATGTGGTCTGGAAACTGAGGAAGATGACCTCTTATTTCTTTCCAGAGTGGCTTGTCATCCTCCTATCCAACCCTAGACCTTGCCATTTTCATCCTAGACCAAATCCCAATACTCTTTTTATTGGGATTATTCCTTTTTCTTAAAGGAATAACCCTATTTGCCCTAGGTTGTGAAGCCACCTATATTTCCGTCACTCCAAAAATTCCCAAATAATTCTCATAAATTTTTTGGGTCATATCATCCTCAAATATGGCAAAACTTTTCATTGTCATGTTTAAAAATAATCCTCAAATATTCCTTTTCCTATTATGCCCTAAATGGCACATTGTGAAGCAAGTGCCATTTATCTTTGCCCATTTGACCCCAAACTTTTTTTACATATTTTCCTGTCCAAATAATTGCCCTGTGCCAAAATTCAACTTCATTTGCCTAGCCAAGCTTCCTTAGTGATTTTTCAAAGTTCCTGTCTGAGGGAAGCCTTTGTGAAGGAAGTACTAGTTAGGGTTATCCAAATGAGTTGAAATTTTGCAAACTTCTTAATGTGCTCATATCATTTCCCTCCTCTAATTTTAAGCCCTATCCAATCATCTATGTGAGCACAGGACCAAATCTTTGTTTCTGGCAATATTTTCAGGTTATGAAGCAAGTATAATTTTGAATGATTCAGTAATTCTGATAAATTGCCAGAACATGCTCCTACCCATATAACATATCTCCACAAAATTTGAGACCATTTCCTTAAGCCATTTCCCCTCCAAAATTATTGCAAGTTTCTGGTCAGTGGGGATGTTTGTGAAGCAACTACTATTTTGGCATGTCCATTTGGTATGGAACTTTTTCAGCATCTTCATATTGACCAAATAACTCTGCCTTGACCAATTTGAGCTCAAGTTTCTGGACCATTTTGGTCAGTTGCAACGCAACTATATTAAGCTTTGGTCCATTTCTCTTCAAACTTGACAGGATTATAGTCCTTCCTAAGCAAACCACCCCAGACAACACCTTTGACCCCAATCAGTTCCCTGTTGATCACCAGTGCGCGGCCAAGTTTGCAACGTTAAACTTTCAGAGAAGAATCCCATCGATCCAGTGCCCCTTTTCATGACGCATCACCTACCTTAGGCTCAGTGATGCGGGGACTAATCACCAGACATATCACGGCAGCCTCTTGAGTCTTCTTGATGCCAGCGTGCGCGGTGACCATCGTTTTGGCATGCACTAGCAGCGTCCAGAGCGTCTTCTTGCTCGGGCCCTTCTCCTGCTCGTCGTCTTAGCGAACACGGGCGTGTCTCCCAGCTCACCCTCATCGTCGCCATCCTCTTGGACCTCTTCCCCCTCCATTTGCTTCCTCGGCAAGCCGTCGCCATCGCTGAACAGTTCCTGCCCATGACCGCGTCGTCTTCCACCTTCGTAACTTCTTCCTCCTTTTGTCCTCGAGCGCCGCCTCATCTCCATGACCTCTGCGCCTCGTCCGCTTCTCCCTCGCTGCCTTCCCCGTGCCTCCCCGTGATCGATGAGCTCGTTAGAGCCTCGGCCGGACGTGCCCGATGGCACTTGGCCACTGCCTCCCTCGATGCCGACCTCCCCGTCCTTGTCCGAGCTCACAAATCGCCTCCACCAACTCCCAGGACCCTGCCTAGCCTCTCCCCCGAGCACCGGAGCGCCATGCCCAAGTCCGTCTGCCGTCTCCTCTGTTCTCGGCCGCCGCGCAAGCCTCCGTCGCTCCACTCCTCCCTGTCGCCCATTCTCTCTCTGAATGGACTCGTCGCACCTCTCTGATCCCGCCGGTGCCATTCCCTCATCCGGAGACAGCCGGAGCCGCGAGCTCCCTGGCGACCGAGGATCTCCTCCGCCGTGGCTCATCGTTCCACGTGCTCCGCTGCTCTCCGGCGTGGGCAGATCCTTTAGGCGGGTGTGGCTGCTCGCGCTGGTCACCACTACAAAAAAATACACTTCCGTGATGATACGTGTTTGTCACAGTAGGTCGCGTTTTTTGTCATGCATGTACATCCATGACGATTTTATGACAGAATCAAGATAGTCATACCTGTGCTGTCGTAGAAGTGTTCCATGACATTACCAAAATTATCATCATCGAAGTGTCCACTTCCATGACGATAAATCGTGCGTCATAAAAGTGCTTTCGTCAAGGGTGACCGACACGTGGCATCCACCGTAACGGAATGCCTTTAAGCTATGGGGTCCGGTTTTGGATCTAATAACCCGTTAACAGCCGGTACCAATGGGAAATTTCCACGTGTAAAATTCTGATTGGCCGGAGGGAACACCTGTTAGCTTGTTAGTGGGCCAGATGTCGCCCGTCCATTGGAGGAGACATGCCTATGATACGTCAACACGTGGCTGGGCCCAACAGAGGCCCATATAGGTTAAAAAGGCCAGCCCAGTCAAAGGCCCGTAGTACTTACTCAGGTACTAGTGGGCCAGCCCAATAAAGGCCCATTTACGGCTCGAAGCCAGATCTGGTCCGTTGATTGTTGGCCGAATATTTGGGCTCATTTACGGGCCGAAGCCAGATCTGGCCCGTTAATTGTTCGCCAAATATTTGGGTCCAATTACAACCCAGTGACTTTCGGCCTATTAGAGACCCGATGTAGACAAGGGCCCATTTCGGCCCGGTGTGACTTTCGGCCTGGGAATGGCCCGTGCTGCCCATGGGCCATATATGGCCCAACGGGACATCGGGCGCACAAACGACCCGTGATAAAGGTGGCAACAGTTAAGCCCAACGTGACTTTGGGCCTGTTAAAGGCCTGTCGCATAATTTGGCCCGATGATGCCTGTACTAAGCTTTCGGCCTCTTACACGCCCATGATATCAGTGGGCCAACTAAGGCCCAAGATATGTTCCGGCCTGGTAACGGCCCGTGATATAACTGGGCCCAAAAAGGCCCGGTCTACATTTTAGCCTGTTGAAGGCCCGTCGACGACTAGTGAAAATTGAGGCCCAATATGCATTTCGGCCTGCTAAAGGCCCATGGTTTCATCTTGGCCATAACAGGCGAGTAGAATATTCAGACAGTTAATGGTCCAACTCTACTTGGGCCAAACTAAGCGTTGGGTCCACAAAAGGCCCAACTAAAATATAGGCCGGTGTAAGTTGTGGGCCCGGCGCAAAGTGTGAAGGCCCCAATCATTCAGGCCCAAGAAATATGCAGGCCGCCCCAATTGTGGCCTGCTAAAAACCAGGCCCATTAGAGGCGAATGTTTCGGCCCGGTCGACTACAGCAGTTTTTTCAGATAGTGAATGATGGCAGTGACTAGTAGGAATTAAGAACAAACCTACTCTATATAATAAAGAAATTACGGCATAGTAACTAAGAATAAACCTACACTATACAATAAAGGATTTACGGTATATTACATCCACTGGGCATCGAAGTTCGCCACCAGTAATCATAAAGCGCAACGAAGAAGCAGATTGCAGAAACTGGGCACCATTGCAGCGTAACAAAATAATACTGAACCGAGACCACTTCCAAGACAATTCAAGAAAGGTTAGCCTTGCACGGGAACTGCTGCACAAGCTGCCGAGCAAGGCTGTGAGACCGTCCTAGCATGTCGGTCATAGCTTCTAGGTGTAGTTGTTTAGTGATGAGGTTCTCATTGGTGTTCTCCGCAATCTTTCTTAGAGATAGGACTTCAAGTCTAAGTTGAGTTGCAGAATGCCTTCCTGCTAGAACTTGGGACTGAAGTAGTCGAACTGGTTCAGACAATGAATTATGTGAGCTTGTCTGACTGCTAGTCTCAAGTAACTTGAACACTGCATCAAGACAAGACTTTGGGGTTGTCTTGCTATCTTCAAGATGTTTTGCCTTCTTTGCTGCAATATATGTTGGGTTTGCCTCACAACCTTCAGTAGACTTGTGCATGCCATCAGGCATATCACCCTAAAACAAAGCAGAGAGATGAAAAGTTTTGCACGTGTATAAACAAAGATGATAAATGTGCTGTCAATTCCATCCAATTTCAAATTAGAAAATAAAGATTAAGTTCAAAATATCAATAGCATAATTTGGCATTGTTCATAATGCGGGGAGCTTCACCACACTACTGGATTACCATGTCAACATAACAAGAATAGATGAAGGGCAAAGAAATTCATTGTATCTATTTTGGTTAATGTGCATGACATGTTGTTCATATCATCAGCCACATCAGTAAGATAAAACAGGAGATGACAAGGTGCAAACGTGGGCTGCTTGACCACACACTGGATTATAGATCCACAAAAACAAGCATACATATAGGGAGTATTGAGTAATGTGCATGGTATGAATAAGGAATTTGGTTTTACAAGTAAAACTTAGAACTTACGGTTCTTGCAAACATGCATTTTGGTAGAAACAACAAACTAAATAGCAGTAAACAATAGGGAGTATGAGCAAATTAAATAGCAGTTGAGGATAAAGGCTTTAGAAGGACTGACTTACATTAACAGTTAACACCGGCTTTATAATGCCCTTCTCCATGTCAAGGGAAGGATAACTCAAGAATTTCAGCACAGAATCTTCTTCATAAGCATTGCATGTACTCTACATTTTCTAGAGAGTAATTATAGATATGATAATCCTAGAAGGGATAGAGGATAATGAAGATAGGATGCAGATTGATGCGACATAATCTACTACCAATCCCTGGAAGTACAAGCGTTACAGGACAAAATGTACTGACAAGAGCAATGGGCTACACTTCTGCACTGGCATTGTCTGTGTATTCTACTTTTTGGCAAGATTAAATATAGATCTGATCTTTTTTAGTAAATGGTGGGCGAGGGAGATAAGATGTAGAATGCTACACAATGAACCAATCCCTCTTCCCATAATAAAAGAGTGTTTTGAACACTGGTGTACTGTACAAAACGTTCTTATATTATGGGACGCAAGGAGTAGCTGTTAATGTAAGTACAGTGATAGACGATGTTCAGTACTTACAAGAGGACTACAGAGCTAAACCTCTTCAAAAGCATTGGGTTGATTCTAAATTTATGTAAGAGTCCATACGGATCTTATAATGTCCATCAAATGGATGATAACGAGGCTAACATGTGCAGTGGTGCTACATAATCAAACAGCTATGAAAGTAAGTATGGTCATACAGGGCAAGAGGTACTCACAAGAGCAATGCAGTGTGCAGTATAGTTGCGAGATTCTGTGGTCCCTTGAGAATGAATGTTCTTCTTCTAACAGTTTTCGTACAAGTGAGACATTAAGGCAAATGCAGAAATGTTGTTCAAATTGTGATGTGATATCATAGACAGTACCTTACGCTGCAGCTGAGACTAATGTATAACAAGATTATTCTAGTCACCATCGGATAAATGTAGCACCAGAGACTTTACAGAAATTTCGTTTAGAGGCTTGGCATCAAAGTGCTCTTGCCTCAGGTAGGAACGATACTTCATCAACAAGTGCTTGAAATGCGCAACCAACCCTTGCTCGTCTTCACAATCCAGTTTGGTCCTCGCCTATTTAGAAGAATGAAATCTTGGGTCTTTTGTTAGCAGAAACATATGCAGTAATGACCATGAATAACATTAGTACATTACCTAAGCATAAGTTGCGGAGGAAGACTGGAAATTGTTCTTTTTCCGCGGTATAATCTTTCCATGAAGGAAAGATACACACAAAGTTCCTAACAACATAAGCTTTGTCTTCTAAACTTGGAAGAAATGGAATAGGGGTCCTATTTGCTGCAATTGGGGCTCTCTCTGGTTCGAAAAGGGATTTGGCAACTGGATTTGGTGTACTCTTTGCTGGAATGGGGTTTTTGCGTCGTAGAGCTGGTGCTATGTCAACTGGCATAATCATACTGTTTGTTGCAGTTGGGGCATCAAAAATGACCAGTGTTGTAGGGCTAGATTCTGCTAGAGTTGGGGTGTTTTGTGGGTCAGGTGATATTGCAACTACACCTAATGGGCTATTTGATTTATCAGGTGCCACTACCTTTTCCAAATACTTTGCTTGGGCTCCTCCACGGTCAGCAATCGCCCTCTTCCTTTTGAACGTCTGATACACAAGAACATCATTTGAATGGATAAATATGGTATGATGACAGATGGAATATGTACTAAAAATGGATAGGCAGGGTGTATTCACATAAACGATGTGTAAACTAACCTAATGGCAGTTCAACAAAGTAGAAGCAATCCAAAGCATCAGTTGCAAGATATGTGCGACCAATATAACCTTGGAAAGTTAGAGCAAGCACCTTGATGGGTGAATAAGATAGGGGATCTTCCTCTGACTCCTCCACTAGGGAGCTACATTGACTTAGGTATCCCTCTAGCTCAGAATCACTGTTAGGATCATATTCTGAGCATGAAACTATAGGTGGAGAGCATTTGCATTGCATTGCATCCAGACTTGATTTCAGTCCCTTAATGCCAAGTTTGACAGCCATGGCATTGTTCTGCTTTATTCTTTTCATGCGCGCAAACTCATAATCATTATGATGCTGTTCAAAATCTGAGATTCATGGAAACATAAAAAGTAGTCAGATTATCTATGGAATGCATTGCAGATTGAAATCAAAGAGTATCTCCCTATAAACCCATGCATATGCAAAGTTCACCCCCAACCGTGCTGACCAGACCACACACAGAAATACGAACCCCTTATGTCTCTATAACAGGCAGACACACATTTCAAAACTGAAGTAGGAACATTAGAATCATATGAAATTCATATTTGAACAAATTAACTAAGGAATTATGAGTGGCATAATGTTAAGCTTCAAGGGTGGAGTGTTGGTAGTGCGACACAGAGCAAGTAGGCAGATTAACTTCCATGTAAAAGATCGAAGCCTATGTAAAAGATGGAAATGACACTTTCTTTCTATACAATGCAGTGTTCGTTGCCCACACATGATGGAAGAGATCACATAGAGAAATACTATTCACTCATGTCTACGGTTCCAGTATTTAGAAACAGGGTGGTCCATCCTAAAAGAATATTGACAACAAATATGACAAGGCAAGCATAGATGTAGTGAATCAATCATTTACTTGTGAGCTTACTAGGACAAGTATGCAGAATTGTAACTGCAGTAAGAGACCGTCCAAAATCTGAATCAAGAAGTTTGTCTAGCACTTATTGTTTGCAACAAATCGACGTGAATAATTGGATATTATATCGAATGAGTAAGAAAGACAAGTAAAATTGTCAACAAACCTGGCTTGCAGTAGTAATCTGAGTCAATGTCACTATGACCAGCAATCCAAAATGACTAGTGTCTGTTCTAGGGCCGGAATTTTGAAAACCCTGTGAACTTTACAGGTACTAAAGATTACCTAAATACATCTGAACCATTAAGTGTAGGTAGCACTGAGCGCAGAACAAACACTAATGATAGTCCTGCCTAATGAGTAATAAATCAATTAGAAAATGGGTGATGAGGAGTGGCTGGTGAGTGTTGAGGATGTATCTCAGGATAAATTGGGTTGGCTTAGTGGGTGATGCATGTCTGAGCCCTGAACGGACTCGGAAGGTAGGCACAACGGCGCGCCCGGGTAGCGGTGACGCTGTTGGGTGAGAGGCTCCTGACCTCCTGTTAGTCCGGCGTCTCCTCCCAGAGTCATGTCGTCTGGGGACGGCAAGTCACCGGTGAGGTAGGCGGCTAGGGGCGAGTAGAGATCGGAAGCGCACAACAGAACAGAGGGGAATCGGGGCCTGGGACGACCCAAAATCCCAGGGTGGGCCGGCCCACCGTGGGCACCCTGTAGAGATACACACCTGAGTGGCTAACATGCATTTGCTAAACTAATTTAGGAATATCTAGCTGACCAATTAAACGACTCTGTTTTAATAATATCGGATTCGTATTTGAACAACTAAGTTTGTTTAGCTTGATGGGTGGAGCAGTGCTATTATGACACGAAGCACATATTCTCATAGTATAGTGATCATAAAAGGGGGAAACTCTAAGCATATCATTTTAGCAAAAGAGGGTTTCCCCTCCGATTTCTATTAAAGAAACCACCACAGAACCAACATGATCAATTAAACCCTAAGCATGATCAATTAAACTGTATTATGACTGTCCCATGGCAGATTTGAAGCTGCAAACCGGAGAAATGATATTTAGCATCCATTGTTTGCTTCGAACTAAGAACTAAATTCTAAGAGCTAAAAAGAAAGTAGAGTAACCAAGTTAAGATCTATTTTCTAGTTGAGATCAAAAAGTTGAGGAGATATGAAGTACCACCTCTCTTGCGGCACCGTGTAGGCATCGGTGGTGCGATGGCTGTCAGTGGCATTGAAGCAGATCTGCGATGGTAGATGGGTGCATCGGGGGATAAGTCCCGTTGCGGTGGAAGAGAAGGTCGTGTGAGCGGCCCCGACAAAGAGGACGATGGCGCCGATGAAGCGAGAGGACGCGATGCAAGGCTCTTGGTCCGTCACCGTGGATGAGAAACGTTCATCTCTAGCAGTAAGTCTAGAGGGGGTGATTAGACTACTTGACCAATTAAAAACTTAACCTTTTCCCAATTTTAGAGTTTGGCAGATTTTAGCTATTTTAGGACAAGTCAAGCAATCATCACACAATTCAAGCAAGCATGCAAAGAGTATATAGGCAGCGGAAATTAAAGCATGCAACTTGCAAGAATGTAAAGGGAAGGGTTTGGAGGATTCAAATGCAATTGGAGACACGAATGTTTTTGGCGTGGTTCCGATAGGTGGTGCTATCGTACATCCACGTTGATGGAGACTTCAACCCACGAAGGGTAACGGCTGCGCGAGTCCACGGAGGGCTCCACCCAATAAGGGTCCACGAAGTAGCAACCTTGTCTATCCCACCATGGCCGTCGCCCATGAAGGACTTGCCTCACTAGCGGTAGATCTTCACGTAGTAGGCGATCTCCTTGCCCTTACAAAATCCTTGGTTCAACTCCACAATCTTGTCGGAGGCTCCCAAGTGACACCTAGCCAATCTAGGAGACACCACTCTCCAAGAAGTAACAAATGGTGCATTGATGATGAACTCCTTGCTCTTGTGCTTCAAATGATAGTCTCCCCAACACTCAACTATCTCTCATAGGATTTGGATCTGGTAGAAAGATGATTTGAGTGGAAAGCAACTTGGGGAAGGCTAGCGATCAAGATTCATATGGTAGGAATGGAATATCTTGGCCTCAACACATGAGTAGGTAGTTCTCTCTCAGAAATGGTAAGTTGGAAGTGTAGGTTTAGTCTGATGGCTCTCTCCACGAATGAAGAGGAGGTGGAGGGGTATATATAGCCTCCACACAAAATCTAACCGTTACACACAATTTACCAAACTCGGTGGGACCGAATCGTTAAACTCGGTCCAACCGATTTAGTAAACCTAGTGACCGTTAGTGATTTTTGGTGCGACTGACATGCATCTCGGTGAGACCGATTCAGTTAGGGTTAGGGCATAACGTAATCTCGGTGAGACCGATTACACAAACTCGGTGAGACCGATTTTGGTAATTAGCTAACCAGAGAGTTGGTCAGGTAAACTCGGTGGGACCGATTTGCTCTTTTCGGTGAGATCGAAATGTTACAAAAAGGAAACAGAGAGTTTACATTGCGATCTCGGTGGGACCGATCGCTCACTTCGGTTAGACCGAAACGTTACGAAGGGAAATAGAGAGATTGCAACCCCATCTCGGTGAGACCGAGATCCCTATCGGTAAGACCGATTTGCTTAGGGTTTGTGGTAGTGGCTATGACTTTTGGAATCGGTGGCACCGTATAGAAAGAATCGGTGTGACTGATTTTGGCTTCTGGTTTAGGTCATTTGTGGATGTGGGAAAGTAGTTGAGGGTTTTTGAGCATATCACTAAGCACATGAAGCAAGAGGCTCATTAAGCAACACCTCATCCCTTCTTGATAGTATTGGCTTTTCCTATAGACTCAATGTGATCTTGGATCACTAAAATGTAAAATGAAGAGTCTTGAGCTTTTGAGCTTGAGCCAATCCTTTGTCCTTAGTATTTTGAGGGATCCACTTTCATCATCCATGCCATGCCATTCATTGAGCTTTCCTGAAATAATATTCTTGGAATAGCATTAGCTCAATGAGCTATATGTTGTTATGAATTACCAAAACCACCTAGGGATAGTTGCACTTTCAATCTCCCCCTTTTTGGTAATTGATGACAACATATAGATCAAAGCTTCGACAAACATTAAATAACATCGTCGCTTTGAGAAGTATGTGATAAGCAAGAGGTCCCCCTAAATTTGTACATAGTTTTAGATTTGCTTTGGACTGCAAATGCACAATGAATTAGACTCATGGGTTACTCTTCCATGTCACATACATCTTGGTGGAGCGCTCAAAATAATAAACAATGAATACATGCACTCATTACCAAGCATAGTGAATGATCACATAAGATAGATAGGATAATATCAAGCATGCATAAGTGTAGCCTATGATCAAACACATGATCATCAATGTCTCACAAGCATAGTATCTCAACCAAAAGCAAACAAAGATCAAATAAAGCAAGAGAGAACAAAAGCAACACTCTCTCTCTCGAAGCCTATGATCTATACATTTTTCTCCCCCTTTGGCAAAAAGTTACCAAAAAGTTCATAGAAAATGCATAGTGCTAGATCGACTCTCAGGCTTGATCTTCTGGTGGTGGTGTCCTGATAGCTCCAAGGACGAAGTCTTGAGTTGATGTAGAGGGTGCTGGAGTTGATGCTGAAGCTGGTTGCACTGGAGCTGAAGGGGCAGTAGCTAGTGCTAAAGATGTTGCTCTAGTGTCTGGCACTGGTACTGCAACTGACCTTTGGGCTCTATGCACTCTGGCAAAGACATTTGTGGTAGTCTTTCCCTTCCTCTCCTGCATGTCATCCTGCAACTGCTCCACAACTGACTGAATCTCAGTTACCTTGACATCTAGATCATAGAATTTTTGTTCCATGATTCTCTCCAGGCTCTCCTGATTCTGAGTTAAGGTGGCAAACCCCTTCCCAATCCTCAGAGATGATGCTAACAAGTAACCAAGCTGCTCCTGCTTGTTCTTCAAGAAATATTCAGATGCCTCCTCTTGAGTTGGCATCTTGGAAGCCTTCTCCTTCCTTGCCTTCTCCTTCTTCTCCTAAGCTTGAACTGATGATGGATCATCTTCATTCATGACAACCTCATTGTCCTCAAAGTCTGGATAAAGTGGAAAGTGTTCCTTATCCAACTGATATTTTCCTGTGCCCATCTTTGAGTTTATCAATTCTTGAATCTGAGGTGCATATCCACAACTCCTCTTCTGATCTGCTGCAGTCCTCTTGATAGTTTCAATGATCAGGCTCATGACTTTGAACTTCTTTGGCATATCAAACACATGCAACATGTTGATAGCATGCCCTCTGATCATGTTATGGTCTCCAGACTTGGGCAACAAAGTGTGCCTCAGGATCCAATTTATGGTTGGCAACCCTGACATCGGAAAGTGAACTGATCCAAACTTGTGAGTCTCTAATGCCTTGTCAGGAATTTCCTTGTACATGTGAGCCATTGAATTGTGACCCATCTTATTCTTTGCATAAATGTCTAGGTCATCCTCATTTTCCTTGGGGGCCTTGATCAGTCTTGCCCATTCTTCAACAGTAGATTGGTACCTTGTACCTTCAGACATCCAAACAATTCTTCCATCTGTGTAGAAGTGTGATGTGGAGTAGAACTGCATGATAAGCTCATCATTCCAATTTGTGAGCTTCTGCCCAACAAAATCTGCAACTCCACAAGCAACACAGCTGTCTAGCACTCCAGGATTGTCACGCCCAATATGCGACCCTATCCAAAAGGAACTCGAAGGTCCCACCAAGGATAGACCCGCATATTGAAACGCTTTTGCAAGGTGGATATCATTACATCAACATTACATAATAGATGGGGATACATACAAGAGGCATACAATGCCGCATGAATACAACATTACAAAATATATAAGAGCATCATCCGACTACGGATGAAACACAAACAGAAACTCAAACGACATCCACCCTGCTAGCCCAGGCTGCCGACCTGGAACCTATCCCCTGATCGAAGAAGAAGGAGAAGAAGAACTCAACGCAATCAAGCATCGCTCTCGCGTCATGATCATCGCAACCTGCACCTGCAACAGTTGTTGTAGTAATCTGTGAGCCACGAGGACTCAGCAATCCCATTACCATGGGTATCAAGACTAGCAAAGCTTAAAGGGAAAGGAAGGGGTAAAGTGGTGAGGCTGCAGCAGCGACTAAGCATAGTATGGTGGCTAACATACGCAAATAAGAGCGGGAAGAGAGCAAGCAGAACGGTCGTGAAGCTAGCAATGATCAAGAAGTGATCCTGAACTCCTACTTACATCAAACATAACCGAGAAACCGTGTTCACTTCCCCGACTCCGCCGAAAAGAGACCATCATGGCTACACACGCGGTTGATGCGTTTTAATATGGATATGGTGTCAAGTTATCTACAACCGGACATTAACAAATTCCCTTCTGCCTATAACCGCAGGCACGACTTTCGAAAGATTATACCCTGCAGGGGTGTCCCAACTTAGCCCATGACAAGTTCTCGTGACCAACGAAGGAATAGACCTTCTCCCAGGAAGACCCGATCAAACTCGGAATCCCGGTTTACAAGACATTTCGACAATGGTAAAACAAGACCAGCAAGACCGCCCGATGCGCCGACATCCCGATAGGAGCTGCACATATCTCGTTCTCAGGGCAACACCGGATGAGCAATCCGTACAACTAAAACCAGACCTCAAATTTCCCTGAGGGGGCGCTGCAAAGGGCTCTAGTTCGGACCAACACTTAGACAAGCACTGGCCCGGGGGGGGGGGCTAAAATAAAGATGACCCTCAGGATGCGCGACTCCCAAGGGAAAAAGGGGTAGGTGAGGCAAATGGTAAAACCAAGGTTGGGCCTTCCTGGAGGAGTTTTATTCAAAGCGAACTGTCAAGGGGGTCCCATAAATCACCCGACCGCGTAAGGAACGCAAAATCCGGGAACATAACACCGGTATGACGGAAACTAGGGCGGCAAGAGTGTAACAAAACACTAGGCAAAAGGCCGAGTCTTCCACCCTTTACCAAGTATATAGATGCATTAATAATAATATAAGAGATATTGTGATATCCCAACCAAAATCCTGTCCACCATGGAGCCATCTTCAACTTCACCTGCAACTAGCAATGCTATAAGAGGGGCTGAGCAAAGTGGTAACATAGCCAATCAATGGTTTGCATAGGAAAGGTGTCAAAGGTTAGAGGTTCATGGCAATATGGGATGGCTTGATAAACAGGTGATAGGTAGCGCAGCATAGCGATAGAACGAAATAACTAGCATAGCAATGATTGTAATGAGATCCAAGGTCACGGTCATCTTGCCTGAAATCCCGCCAGGAAGAAGAACGAGTCCATGAAGAAGACGAACGGATGAAGCCGAACCAAGCGTAGACGAACGAATCCTCACAATCGCAACGAAACAGTAACTATCGAGAAGAAGCACACAATATAGTAAACACACCACACATGAACAAGACATGATGCACAAACAAGCATGATACATGACAAAGCTACATGAAGCTACTCATGGCAAGAGATGATGCAAACAAGAGCAACACATCAAGGCAAGTTTAAATGAGGCCGGGAACAACATATAACAATTCCGGTAAGTCCTCATATGCATATTTCGAAATTGGTCCAGATCTGAACAAACCTTGTGTTCAAGTAGTTAAACAGCAAGTTAAGATGCACAAAGATGATCTACACGAGATTCTAGTCAAGTTACATATAAAGTTCATTTAGTTCGGAGCTACGGCCTAGAAGATATGAGCAAAACAAGTTAAACATGGCATTGATATAAAATGCACCCAAACATCAAGCAAACACCTCAAAACAAGGATGCAACATGATAATATGAAGCTACATGCAATTCTAAGCAAGTTTCATATAGAGCACACTCAAAACGGAGCAACGGTTCAACACACACACATGAAACAAGTTTAAAGGAGAAGCTGTCCAAAACAGCGACTAGGCATATTGCAAGCATTAAAATAACATACTACAGCACCCCAACATGATAACAAAAGACATGGACATGATGTACAGGTAAATCACAACAAAACATGAACACTGAGCTATCTCCAGAAATCACTAGAACATGCTCAAACACACATGGTAAGATTGCAAGTTATAACAATTTCAGACTTTGCAGAAAATAACATCACAATGCAATGTTTAGTGCTATCAAACAACATGTTACATGAATTATCATGGCAAACAAAGGCATGGCATGAATCTACTAATTTCATAGATCAAAACTCCCTTACTGACCATAAGCCAAAAAGGATCAGAAAATATGATGGCACCCATGTAAACATAGCAAGTTTCGTTAACAGATTCAGCAAACAAAGCATGGAATTGACATAAATATGAAGGCATCTTCGTGAGCTCGATGCACTCACTACAGAGCATTCCATGATAAACTAAGCATACATCCATCAATAAGACATGTCATAGAAGCTATACATGGCAAGAAACAACATCATAGCAGGTCAAACATGGGATGAAAATTACTGGAATCTGGGGACTTAGAGGTTTTTCGGGGTCAACCTCTGCACGGAAATTGAGGCGGGGCGGATCTGGCCGGAGCTTTGCCGGAGCATCGCCGGAGTTGACGGGGAAGGTCGCGGGCGGCGCGGGGAGATGGCCCCGGATCGGATCCGGCCGGCGGCGGTCGCGGACGGCGGCGCGCGGGGCCTGCGGACTCCGGGCGGCGCGGGGGCAGCCGGCGGCGGCGGTTGCCGGCGAAGGGCGGCCGGGGCGGAGCGACCCGGCGGCGGCGGCAGGCGGGGCCGCGCCGGAGGCGGGAGAGACGGAGGCGGGACCGAGACGGCGGCGCTGGGCGGCGAGGCACGGCCGGAGGGCGCCGGGGAAGGACGGCGGCGAGGAGGCGGGACCTGGCGGCGGCGGGGCGCCGGCGG
>NC_041387.1:77581659-77664786 GCF_002162155.2 Triticum dicoccoides
GCGGCGGGCTTCGGCAGCGGCGGGCGCGGGGCGCCACGTGGCACGACCGGATTGGCGCGGGGGCGCGGGGCGGACGCGTCCGGCTGCGGCCGGACGTGTCCGGCGCGGGGCGGAGGGGATGGATCTAGGGTTAGGGGGAATTTCATGTGCGAATTTCGGGGGAGAGGGCATATATATAGATTCTGGGAGGTAGGAGAGTCCAAATGAGGAGCTGTTTTCGCCCACACGATCGTGATCGAACGACCAAGAGCATGGAGGGGAGTTAGATGGGTTTTGGGCCACTTTCGAAGGGGTGTTGGGCTGCAAAGATAAGGAGGCTTTTACGGTTACCTGGTTAACCGTTGGAATACCAAACGACCTCCAAATGGCACGAAACATGACAGGCGGTCTACCGGTGCTATACCAAGGCCGCTTGGCAAACCTCGGGCCATTCAGAGAAAGTTTAATACCCGCACACGAAGAGAGGCAAGAAGGGGACACCAGATGACATAGGAGTGCCGGATCGCGAAACGGACAACGGGGAAAAGGCTCGGATGCATAAGACGAACACGTATGCAAAATGAAATGCACATGATGACATGATAAAATGCAACACGCAAGCAAATGACATGGCAACGATGGAAAATAACTAGCAGACACCTGGTGCATCAGATCCAGGGCGTTACAAGGATAGTGCTCTTCATTCTCCTTCATGAATTCCCAGTCAACCCGTCTCATGTCACAGACTATGGGTTTCTTGTCCAACAGAATTGTTTCATAGAAGTCCTGCTGTTCCTTTGTATGGAACATGTAGTCAACAGTAGTTCTTCTCCTTGAGGCATATGGATCTTCCATTCTCCATAGTCTCAATCCTGAGTCCTTCCTGATACTCATGTCCTCGGCCACAGGATGGGCATCATTATAGTCTGGTATCTTTGGCTTAAGCTTCCTTAGAACTTGTCCTTCTTCATCTTCCTCCTCACCAATCTCAGGCACTGGGGCCTTGTTCTTTTCAGCAGCTGGAATACTCCTGGTATTCCTCTTTGGTGCAGACTTGGCCTTGGGGGCAGCTTTGGGTGCTTCCTTGGGCTTGGATGTTGCAGCCCCTGATCTGATTGCATCACCCATAAGCTTTGGTGCCATTGGTGCTGGTGCAGCAGGCTCTTCCTCTTCCATCATGGAAGGTTTCCCAACAACTCTGACTATGGTCTTCTTGACCCTTTCCTTCCTCTTCTTGCTTTCTTCAGCTGGCTCTTTGGGATCAGGCCTTTCTGGCAGTTGAGTTGATGCTCTGGCCTTGGGCATAGGTTGCCTTCTTGCAGGCCTCTTGATCTTCATGCCTGGCTTTATATCCTTTGCTGAGCCAATTTCCTTCTTGAGCACCACTTTCTTGGAAGTAGCCTCATCTTCCTCAGCCTTGTAATCTTCATCCTCTGAATCTGAAGTTCTTTTCCTCCTTTGCCTAGTTGCAGCCTTAGGCAAGTTACTAGGAGTACTTCTGCTCCCTTCATCTGAAGTTGAGGGACTAGTGCCCTCACTCAAGTCCATCTGCTCTACTGACTTGTTCTGGCTGTCACTTTGATCAGACATTCTGCAAAAGCTGACTGCTGACCCTGTGAAGAGTTATAGATGAGATAGAAAAGATGAGCATCACAAAATGCAGAGGTTTTTGCAAAATAATGACTCAAAAGTTCAGTTTTAGTTTTCCACAGAAAGCATTTCGGATCAACCGATTTTCAAACTCGGTGATACCGAAGCAGTTTTGGAACCTAAACTGATGAACTCGGTTGGACCGAGTCATAGTCCGGTGGCACCGAGACTGCTAGGGTTTCACTGAATCCTAAAATCGGTCGCACCAATTAGTAATTCTCGGTCAGACCGAGAGTCACTAGTGCAATGGCATAAGCCAAATCGGTGAGACCGAGTTTTTCAACTCGGTGGGTCTGAGATGGTTTCGGCGGAAACCTAACCCTAAAAACTTGAATCACATCTAATCGATGAACTACTTTGGCTGGATAGATGAGGTTCAATCATGGCAAGAATCTATAAGAAAACAATGTGCTAGGAATCAGACGTGGATAGCACAAAGATGAGGTCCATAGCCTATCTTGGCGGTGGACTTGCTACGGCGGCAACGTGGGGACGAAATCCTTTGACGGCGGCGAAGACCAGCGACATGAGGCTGCTGGCAACGAGGAGACGATCCGAAGACCACGATGGCAGAGCGAGCTGTTGCGCGGGCGAAGGGTTTCGGAGAAATTTCCAAAAAAATTCCCGTGGCTATATATAGCCCGACCCTGTCGGTGTGACCAAGTGGAACAACTCGGTGGTACCGAGATGCATAACTGTGTTCAGTTACAGCAAATCGGTGAGACTGAAAAGTTCAAATCGGTTGCACCGAGATTAAAAACTCAGATCAACTTGATGATCTCGGTAGGACCGAAATGGAGGAATCGGTCAGACCGAGAATCACAAAGAGGTTTTGGAAGTTTAAGTCTATGACGAATCGGGAAATCCGAGTACTCCTCACACAGTGGTTCGAATCTGACTTGATCAAATTTTGTGATGTAGCATGAATAGAGTTTGAGACAAGAAAAGCATAGATAGCTAAAGAAGGTTCTTAGGCATTCTTGTCCATCCACTTGGCCAAAAGAAGAAAGAACCAAACAATCAAAACAACAAGTGGATGTCCTTGAATGAGTAAACATATGCACCAACATGCTCACACAATAAGATGACAAATGAAATATGTGCCAAAGCATGCACAGCAAATTCTAGCATCTATCAAACAATTTGGCGATGACTAGGTCATCTATATTGAGTATATTGACTTAGGAGTCAAATGAGAACATTTGATCATAGGTCATACTCATCATTTAAGCTCAAGTGGGGTTACCACTTTTTCATAATGCATTAATGTGTTCACACCATTAGAGTTTCTTAGACTCAATTCTTTGAGTTAAGCTCCCCCTAGATGTGAGATCCCCCCTTAGAGGGATGAACTAACCTTGGGTTTTGTCGATGATGACTTCATGTAGGTGTTGAAGATGTAGATGCTCAAATTTGATGTAGATCATTTGGAGCAATCATTTGGAGTGAGTTGCACTTTCAACTTGCCTACATGGGTTAGTCCCACAAGGAACAAACAAGAATATCCATAGACATAGAGTGATGCACACACAAGATGATGTCCATGAAAACATTAGGTTACCTTGTCCCTTGGCTTACCAACAAGAGGGTTTGTGACTCCTTGAACTAGTGCAAGATGTGAAAGTTGATTGCACTTGTTCTTGCCAAAATGATATGAGTGAAGAATGTTGGCGGAGTCACCCTCAAGAACTCTCTAGTTCTTCTTCTTCGGGATCCACATCATCTTGATGCGAATCCTTGGAGTTGTAGTTGTAATTGTTGAAGTAGAACTTGACGTAGTCTTGGGGACCCAACTGAACGAGGCTTTAGGTGCTTCTTCAAATGCATCAATCTCTTCTTGAAGCTTGTCCTTGGCTTTGTTATTGTGGTCTTGTGGTGGAAGATCATCTTGAGCTTGTGTACCCTTGAAGGAAGTAGGATCATACTTCTCTTGTTGAGGAACAAACTTCGTCTTGGGGTATTGATCTTCTTCCCATTCAACTCCATTGGCATTGAACTTTCGTTCAAAACCAACACCTTGATTCTTCCGGTGTCTTCCTTGCTTGCGTACAATTTCCTCGAATTGCTTACTCTCAGCAAGGCTCTTGTAAACACCTTTCTCTAGAATTCCCTTCAATAAACTATTTTCTTGCTCAAGTGTAACTTGGCTAAGAGAATCATTAGTGGAATCAAGAGAACTACTAGAAGTAACAACATTGGATTTATCATTATTATTGTTACTACTAGAGGAAGTATCTTTCTTGTACTTGTTACTAGACTTGACTTGAGGCATGTAAGTAGATAAGAGTAAACGCTTGGCAATGTAAGAAGAACTTTTCTTGCGGAGATCATCATTGATTGCTTTTAAGAACTCATGCTCTTGCTCAAGATTGAGCTTTTCAAAGTGTAACTTCTCATGAGCCCTTAAAAGTTCTCGATGATCTTCGAAGATAGTTTCATGAGACAACTTAAGAGTGTTTAGTTCTTTAGTTAGAAGCTCAATTTTCTCCTTATCATTGTCATTCGTTTGATTAACATGATTAATTGACGTTTCATCATAGTATTCATCACTAGAGTTGTCAACAAGTAAATCATCATCCACAAGCAAGTCATCTTCATCACTATTAAAATCAACATACTCGGGATGTGTTACCTTTGGACCTTTTGCCTTGAAGCATCTTCCAATTCCTTCATTTGGTGAATCAAATATGTCGTAGGAGTTGGTCGACACAAGTGCTAGACCGGCAACACCTTCATCTTGAGTATGTTCGGAGTCGGAGTGATAGCTTCTCTCGGAGTGATTGTCGGAGTCAGAGCCGGAAACCCATTCACCAACATGAGCTTGATGTCTTCATTTTTTGTAGCTCCTTGATGACTTGTCCTTCCTTTCCGAATCCTTGCTTCTCCGTGAGGGTCTTCGTTCATAACGATCATCTCTACTCCTCCTCTCTCTTGGTGGTGATTCTTCTCTTTTGCTTCTTCTTTTTGGAGAATCTTCTCTTCTTTTGTACGGTGCCATACACTCATTGGAGTAGTGTCCAGGCTTCCCACAATTGTAGCAATTGCGCTCTCGACTAGAAGATCTCTTGTCATGATAAGACCTTGACTTGGAGCTTCTTTCTTTGCTTCTACTCTTGTAGAATTTGTTGAAGTTCTTCACCAGTAAGCTCAATTCTTCATTGAAGGTTTGTTTCTCACTTGATGATGTGGGGGCTTCACTTGAGACTTTGTAAGCACCACTTGACTTGTTGTGAAGTTCCTCCTTATCCTTGAGTGACATCTCATGAGCAACAATCCTTCCAATGACTTCTGTTGGCTTGAGATTTTTGTAGTTTGGCATCATTTGGATCAATGTGCACACGGTATCATACTTTCCATCCAATGCTCTTAGGATCTTCTTGATGATGAATTTGTCGGTCATCTCTTCACTCCCTAAGCCGGCAATCTCATTTGTGATAAGTGCAAGCCTAGAGTACATTTCAGCGACACCTTCACCATCCTTCATTTTGAACTTGTCAAGATGACTTTGGAGCACATCCAACTTGGATTCCTTGACGGACTCGGTACCTTCATGCATATCAATCAAAGTATCCCAAATTTCCTTTGCATTCTCAAGACGGCTAATTTTGTTGAATTCTTCGGGGCACAATCCGTTGAAGATGATGTCACATGCTTGAGCGTTGTATTGCAGCATCTTTAATTCTTCCGCATTCGCTTCATGGTTCGGTTCTCTCCCATCAAAGAATTCACCTTGCAAGCCAATACAAATAATTGCCCAAACGGTGGGGTTATGTCCGAGAATATGCATTTTCATCTTATGCTTCCAACTAGCAAAATTAGTACCATCAATGTAAGGACCTCTACGGTGATAATTTCCCTCGCTAGACGCCATACTCTCCTAGCTTGTGAAACCAAGGCTATGACCACCAAAAGCTATGGAAATCAAAGCAAATGGAGACCAAGCTCTGATACCACTTGTAGGACCTTGAAGTAAGTCTAGAGGGGGGGTGATTAGACTACTTGACCAATTAAAAACTTAACCTTTTCCCAATTTTAGAGTTTGGCAGATTTTAGCTATTTTAGGACAAGTCAAGCAATCATCACACAATTCAAGCAAGCATGCGAAGAGTATATAGGCAGCGGAAATTAAAGCATGCAACTTGCAAGAATGTGAAGGGAAGGGTTTGGAGGATTCAAACGCAATTGGAGACACGGATGTTTTTGGCGTGGTTCCGATAGGTGGTGTTATCGTACATCCACGTTGATGGAGACTTCAATCCACGAAGGGTAACGGCTGCGCGAGTCCACGGAGGGCTCCACCCAATAAGGGTCCACGAAGTAGCAACCTTGTCTATCCCACCATGGCCGTCACCCACGAAGGACTTGCCTCACTAGCGGTAGATCTTCACAAAGTAGGCGACCTCCTTGCCCTTACAAACCCCTTGGTTCAACTCCACAATCTTGTCGGAGGCTCCCAAGTGACACCTAGCCAATCTAGGAGACACCACTCTCCAAGAAGTAACAAATGGTGCGTTGATGATGAACTCCTTGCTCTTGTGCTTCAAATGATAGTCTCCCCAACACTCAACTCTCTCTCATAGGATTTGGATCTGGTGGAAAGATGATTTGAGTGGAAAGAAACTTGGGGAAGGCTAGAGATCAAGATTCATATGGTAGGTATGGAATATCTTGGCCTCAACACATGAGTAGGTAGTTCTCTCTCAGAAATGGTAAGTTGGAAGTGTAGGTTTAGTCTGATGGCTCTCTCCAAGAATGAAGAGGAGGTGGAGGGGTATATATAGCCTCCACACAAAATCTAACCGTTACACACAATTTACCAAACTCGGTGGGACCGAATCGTTAAACTCGGTCGGACCGATTTAGTAAACCTAGTGACCGTTAGTGATTTTCGGTGGGACTGACATGCATCTCGGTGAGACCGATTCAGTTAGGGTTAGGGCATAACGTAATCTCGGTGAGACCGATTACACAAACTCGGTGAGACCGATTTTGGTAATTAGCTAACCAGAGAGTTGGTCAGGTAAACTCGATGGGACCGATTTGCTCTTTTCGGTGAGACCGAAATGTTACAAAAAGGAAACAGAGAGTTTACATTGCAATCTCGGTGGGACCGATCGCTCACTTCGGTTAGACCGAAACGTTACGAAGGGAAACAGAGAGATTGCAACCCCATCTCGGTGAGACCAAGATCCCTATCGGTAAGACCGATTTGCTTAGGGTTTGTGGCAGTGGCTATGACTTTTGGAATCGGTGGCGCCGGATAGAAAGAATCGGTGTGACCGATTTTGGCTTTAGGTTTAGGTCATTTGTGGGTGTGGGAAAGTAGTTGAGGGTTTTTGAGCATATCACTAAGCACATGAAGCAAGAGGCTCATTAAGCAACACCTCATCCCTTCTTGAAAGTATTGGCTTTTCCTATAGACTCAATGTGATCTTGGATCACTAAAATGTAAAATGAAGAGTCTTGAGCTTTTGAGCTTGAGCCAATCCTTTGTCCTTAGTATTTTGAGGGATCCACTTTCATCATCCATGCCATGCCATTCATTGAGCTTTCCTGAAATAGTATTCTTGGAATAGCATTAGCTCAATGAGCTATGTTGTTATGAATTACCAAAACCACCTAGGGATAGTTGCACTTTCAGTGGAGCAGTGCTATTATGACACGAAGCACGTATTCTCATAGTATAGTGATCATAAAAGGGGGAAACTCTAAGCATATCATTTTAGCAAAAGAGGGTTTCCCCTCCGATTTCTATTAAAGAAACCACCACAGAACCAACATGATCAATTAAACCCTAAGCATGATCAATTAAACCGTATTATGACTGTGCCATGGCAGATTTGAAGCTGCAAACTGGAGAAATGATATTTAGCATCCATTGTTTGCTTCGAACTAAGAACTAAATTCTAAGAGCTAAAAAGAAAGTAGAATAACCAAGTTAAGATCTATTTTCTAGTTGAGATCAAAAAGTTGAGGAGATATGAAGTACCACCTCTCTTGCGGCACCGTGTAGGCATCGGGGGTGCGATGGCTGTCAGTGGCGTTGAAGCAGATCTGCGATGGTAGATGGGTGCATCGGGGGATAAGTACCATTGCGGTGGAAGAGAAGGTCGTGTGAGTGGCCCCGACAAAGAGGACGACGGTGCTGATGAAGCGAGAGGACGCGATGCAAGGCTCTTGGTCCGTCACCGTGGATGAGAAACATTCATCTCTAGCAGTGGACGACATGGTCTTGGTAGGCGCTCCGGCATGGTGGAGGACGGTGGCTATGGATGTGGTGTAGGACGGCGGTGATGGATGGGGTGGAGGACGGCGCGATGGATGGGGTGGTGTTCTAGCACGGACGGTGTATGTATGGGAAAATGGAGGGAGAGGTACGGGGAACCATGTTTTTGGGACGCGCCTGTCTGAAATATGGGAAAGTTACGAACTTAGCCCCCGTTTAAAATTTGGACGTCTCATCGGTTGGGGTTACGACGGTAATCTCGCATCTTGCCAATATTTTGCCCAGAGCGATTTCCGGCGAGGAGAGGGTGGTTGCTGCCCACGGTGTATGAACGGGGTTGACAGGTAGGGCGGTTGTGTCATGTCTGAGTGAAGTTACAAACCTGCCCCTATTGAAAATATTTGCCTAGATCGATTTCGGCCGAGTCGAGTTTGTTTTGCCACCCACCGTGTATGAATGGGGAAATGGATGGAGAAACGGATGTCTTTCGGACAAGCTTGAATGAAATGTGTTTTGCCACCCATGTTTGGCGCCCACCATGTAGGAATGGGCTCAGAGGTGGTCGTGTCACGTCTAATTGAAGTTACTAACCTACCCCTATTTAGAGCAGTGGAAATCAGGCCGATCGATTGTCCTTGTAATGGGTAGACAGTAATTTCCATCTCCCAAACACTTGGCTTTGGGCAGCCGACGTGGGAGTGGATATTTTGCCGTTTCTATCGAATTTTGGGACAATAAGCATCCATGTTTACCCTGGCAACTAAATTCGAATCCATTTTGTATTCCTATACGAATCTTTATAAATCATTCTATGTGTTTTTATATATCTTCAAAAGGACGACAAAGATGTATTCCACTGTCATATATGAATATGGTTTACAAATGCTGATACTCAAATTCAGAAGCTAGAATCCATTTTAAGGTGAATTCGAATATTTGGAACACTTCATGTCCAACTCAAATGTCACGCGCAGCATAATGTGTACTCCCATTTAGATATGTACACAACAGATGTATCAAGATTCGAATACCGAGTCAATCAACCAAGAATGTACAGAACTAACAGACATATAAACACTTATAGAGTATATGGATCAATAATAGCAACTAACATACATAAGCCAGACCGTTGTACTTTTGTTTGCTACAACATCATATTTTTTAGCCAAGCTACTACAACATATTGGCCTTTCCGATGCGTGCCACTTATGGTCCATCTATACTACTATTATTGCTGAATGCACATTCAGCCCGATTGGCATATTTGTAGGTCTGGCACAACAATCAGAATGAAATGTCTCCAAGTCTTATTAATTAATACAGACTTTTGCTCAAATAAAATTACAAACCAAAAAACAAAAAACAAAAAACAATTATTACATGATCTCTAAAACAAATGGTTTGATTGATTACATGAACAAACAACACAAAGGTTATTCAATGATGGAACAAACAACACAAGTGGGAATTTAATTTTCTTTTTTCCTTCAGGACCTTAACAATGGGGTCAGTCTCAAGTTGCTTTGTTTTCAAATCCACCAAATATTTAATGGTTGTCTTGAGTACTACTTGTGATTGTGTTGTTTGCTTCCTCAACATGTCAACTTCATCTCTAAGTGCAGAAGCAGAATCTCTTTCTACCACTAGTTTAGCCTCTAGAGCATCAACAGTTGGCAATTCATAATGCACGATTGGGCCGGTGCCACTGCTGTGGGATGATACAACGTCCATGGGGACCTTGCTCTTTGATCTTGGGCTAACCTATTCTGCCATTAAAGTTCCGATTGGATTCAAAAAAGTTGAAGTTGGCAAAACATCTCAACTGGGAGTTATAACAGCAAACCAGTTAAACAAACAAGGAATTAAAGAGTTTCAATTGGATGCTGAAAAGTAGTTATTAACATCATTGTAACCCGTTGTTGCAGCAGCAAAGCAGTTAAACAAACAAGTAGCTATTTAAGTTCACGCAAACAGGTAATTCTTAATAGTAAGTATCAATCACATAGATAGGCGCAATCTATAATATATAGGATTAACAGGCTGTGGCATTATGTAATCAGTAGCAAACTAAATTAAGCCAAGCAACGTAATTGAACAATTTTGCAATAAGTGGCTAACTAAAATTCCGAGAAGCAGGTAACTAATTTACGCTAGCTCTTTGTACACGCACACTGTAACTTCTTTTTCGCTTACAAGGTTGTACGAAGGAGTCCACAACATCAATTGCTTGGATACGCAGTCCCAATACTTCTTTCTTCCCACACTGCATTGGTAAGTTGAATGGTTAATCTGGGAAGATGGTGCGTCCTTGATATGTTATATGAGGACGTATAGTCAGACTAGTTGTAGCCACGCACATCACACTAGCTTTTACTGTATATTTCATGCGATTACTTTTAGCATATCGAGATCTAAGCAATCTACAATAGGATGAAAAGACTGGCATCCTTCACATTATTGGCGAACTCATGTTCATAGAAACAAGCAATTGAACCATTCTGTGGGTAAATCAAAAGCGCCACTAGAAGATGAAGATCCAACCCTGGGTGTAGCCTACCTGGGAGGTAGCGGTGACAACACGGGCATGGCATCGAGCTTGCGCAAACGAACAATCGCAGCTTGCAAGAGTAGCATGCGCAACGAGCAGGTACATGGGGTGATCCTCCTAGCACAATGGTGACTGCGTTCTGTTTCCACTCAAGCCACCTGGGTTCGAATCTCCCCACCTAACTTACAACGAAAGCTAAGGGAGGGAACTTACCCCCTTAGTCACGTAACAAGCAGGTACATCACATCCCTGATTATATCTAATTCAACTCTTCAATTTCTGGCCAATAGTTAAACCTGACAGTGTTGTAAAACTGCTTTTATGTAGGGAATCTATGAGAAAATGAAACCAATTTCTACTTATTTTATAACTCCCCCAATCAATACTGAACTGAGTGAATCTGATGTATCTAATCAAGTTTCCAGTGCAAACATACTAGCTCATGTTTTTCTTGAGCCTGTAGTGTCTAATGAACAGACTGCTAATGAAGGATTTGATGCAAACATTTTACATGCTCCTGGTGATGAACATAGTGTCTAATGAGGGATCTAATGCAAGAATTTTGCAAGCTCCAATTGAAGGATTTAGTGTCTAATGATGATCTGCTATGTTGAGAGAGACATATAGATTTGCAGGCATTGATGATAAGAAAATTATAGTGCATTTTCATTGCTTGAGGAAACGTCGAGGACATCTACCAGAAAGTCCCTGTATCATGACAAAGTACCATAAATACTTTTCTAATCTGTTGTTTGAAACTATTGGCATACTTATGCAGGATAATATATTGATATGCAGTTTGCGTACTGGTTAATAGGTGCAATTACACTTCGATATTTTCAGCTAGAGAATGAATAATTCAAGCAGGTACAGACCATGTTTGTAGTCCTTGTACACCATGTTGAATTTTGTGTTTTTGGTGCTTGCATCATTTAGTGTTTATAACCTGAACTACTTTTGATCATTAGCTGGTTTTCAAAGTGCATGTAGCTTCACATTTCTCAAGTTATGTTGATTTCCGGAGTGCAAGTGCCTTCGTATTTTTTAAGTTAAATGTTCGCCCCTGGTAACTTGAATTCGTGGATCCGCCACTGCACACAAATCATACATGAATGCCAGTATGAATTAAATGAAATGTAGGGACTTACACTAGCTCGTTGTACAGGCTCACTGCAGCTCTGCTTGCGCTTGGGATGTTCCATGTACAAGTCCATGTTGCCACTTGCTTGGATGTGCAGGCCTTGTGCTCCTTGCATCCTGTAACGCCCCGGATACAACTTTCCATATTCATAACTCCAACTCTTGCCGTTTCCGGAGATGCGATATGTTATTTCCTTCGTGGTTGGGTTTTTGTCTTTGTTTTGCTTTTTGTTTGTTGCATTTCATCATTGCATCTTTTGCATTGCATCATGTCATCTCTTGCATTGCATCATGTCATCATGCAACCCTTTTTAAAAACTCTAAATAAATTGCATGGATCTTCGATCCATTTAAATCGAGGGAAATGCACATGGTGATTTCTCTTTAAAACATATTCAAGGTCTCCTACTATTATTAGGGAGCTATATTAAATTATATTCCATTAATTTGGAATTTACCGCAACACACGTGCATGTTAAATCCCTTGGCCTTTCCTTCTTCGAGTTTTGACTCTGTAACCTTGCCTATAATTCTTTTCCCTTTTATTGAGGCTCCTCCTTAAATCTCAACATTTTTGACCACACCAAACCTAATCCCAATTCAAACCCATTTGAATGATATTCAAATGAGTTTGAATTTAAATCTTGCATTCGTGCCTCTTTTCTATTTTTCTTGGATCAAGCTCATTTTTATGAGTCCGGCAAAAATACCCTCCTGCTCAAGCTCCACCTCTAACATCTTTTTCTTTTCTTTCTCATCTCTGTTTTATTTTATTTTTATTTTTTAGAGAGAGAGGAGAGCCCACCAGCTGGGCCGGCCTTCTTCCTCCCAGTCATCCTGGCCCATTAGCAGCTCGCACCCCTACCTAACCCTAGCCTCTTCCGTGCTCGATCCACATCTCCCTCGCAGCCTCTCTTCCTCCCCTCGTTCCCCATCGTGCGCCGCACATCCACACACACACATACACACATCCGCGCCTCACGCCCGATCCCCTCTCCCAATCTTCCTCCTCACTACGCCGCCATCTCTCCCTCCTGCTGCCCTCGTCCCGCCCCTCTGCCTCCTCCTCGTCGCCTGAGACCGCTGCTCCTCCCATCCCTGCAACCGAAGACCTCATCCCCATGGTCCGGGCTGCCGCACCGAGCTCTTCCCGACGCCTCCCATGGAGACAGTGTCTTGCTGCCGCTGCTCTTCCGACGCTCGTTCCCCATCATCTCCGTCATCGCCTCCTCCTTGTCCAACTCCGGTGGCTCCACACCTGCATCTCCACCGGCGCCATCCATCCCCTCGCCCGCGTGTCTCCTCCACCAGCAGCCTGCAACGCCCGAGGGGAGCCGAGCTCCTCCCCGTCCCCATGGTGGTTGCTTCCCTGCAGCCGGCGTCCAAACCCCGCTTCTCCTACCTTGCTGCTCGTCCCGCCGCGTTGACTACGCCCTTTGCGCCTCCTCTCTGCTTTGCCGTGGGCTGCAGCCTGTGCCATGGCGCAGCGACCCCCTGCACACCGAGGCCTCCGTGCACCTCCTACTCCCGTCGACCCTGCACCATGCCTCTGCCATCCATGAGATCGCCAAGACCGAGACCTCCTTGAATAGGAGCATTTCTTTTGGATCGCCAAGTACCGCACCGAGCACCAAGTACCTCTACGGATGCACTGGACGTCTATGACAAGTGTACCTCTACCTCCTGGAATCGCCAAGTACCTCGATGCCGAAGACCCGTGTACAACTACTGACACCCGTGGATTTCACCAAGTACCTCTACCGACGACCTGAACATCTACGTAACGTGTACAACTACCGTCGCCGTGTACCACTACTTCCACTACCGCCGACATGTACGACTATGAAACGTGTACGACTACTTCCCCTACGACCCGTGAACGACTACTTCCCTCGACGAACCCGAACCACTCCGAAAATGCATGCTGCAAAGGTATAACCCCGAGACGATCAACCATGGACCGAATGCATGTGTTGTATGAGATGCACGTGTTTGCGCCGTGCCCGTTTGCTTCATGCACGTTCCTCCTCCTTTGCCATGCCGTCGACCCGTGGGAACCCGGTATCCGGGATCACCCCACCATCTTTTGCATGTTCCGCACATCCACATCTTTGTTTGCACCGGTCACTCCACGAGTTATCGAAATCGAGATGTTGCCGTGGCATCATTTTCGGATTCGTCGCCGTGGCACCCTTTCTTTCCACCACGGTGACAAATGCTTCATAACATGCTCATGTCAACGTTTTCATAAAATTGCATAAAACTTGCATATGTCATCTGCATCATGATAACAACATTTAAAATGTCTAAAATTGTTGTTTGCGTTAAATTGCTAAATAACATGTGGGGATTTACCAAGATTGTTGTTTCTTGTTTCCGGCCTCATTTAAACTTGCCTAAATAGCTAGTATAATTATGTTTCACCTCTTGCCATGTTTAATAACATGTATTGTTGTGTTCCTAAATGAGAGAGAACTAAATAATGGATGTGGTGTTTCGTCAATATGCAACTCGTTGCATATTGAGCTCCACTTAACTTGTAGTGTTGTTTGCGCATATTGCCATGCCCTGCCTCATTAAACCGGTCATGCATCATACTTGTTTGCGCATCATGCCATGCTTATGCTTGTTGGTTTACCATGTTGTTTGTTTCTTTCCGGTGTTTCTTCTTAGTTCCGGTAATGTTGCGATCGTGAGGATTCGTTCGACTACGTCCGTTCATCTTCTTCATGGACTCGTTCTTCTTCCTAGCAGGATTTCAGGCAAGATGACCGCTACCCTGGATCTCACTACTATCATTGCTATGCTAGTTGCTTCGTTCTATCGCTATGATGCTCTACCTATCTACTGTTTATCAAGCCTCCCAAATTGCCATGTCAGCCTTTAACCTTTTCACCCTTCCTAGCAAACCGTTGTTTGGCTATGTTACCGCTTTGCTCAGCCCCTCTTATAGCGTTGTTAGTTGCAGGTGAAGTTGAAGATTGCCCCATGGTGGACAGGATTATGTTGGGATATAACAATTATTAATGCATCTATATACTTGGTAAAGGGTGGAAGACTCGACCTTATGCCTGGTGTTTTGTTCCACTCTTGCCGCCCTAGTTTCCGTCATACCGGTGTTATGTTCCCGGATTTTGCGTTCCTTACGCGGTTGGGTGATTTATGGGACCCCCTTGACAGTTCGCTTTGAATAAAACTCCTCCAGCAAGGCCCAACATTGGTTTTACCATTTGCCTCACCTAGCCCTTTTTTCCCTTGGGTTTCCGGAGCCCGAGGGTCATCTTTATTTTAGCCCCCCCCGGGCCAATGCTTGTCTAAGTGTTGGTCCAAACTGAGCGATGTCCGGCGCCCCCTGGGCAACCAGGGCCTATGCCAACCCGTCGTCTTGCTCATCCGGTGTGCCCTCAGAACGAGATATGTGCAGCTCCTATCGGGATTTGTCGGCACATTGGGCGGCTTTGCTGGTCTTGTTTTACCATTGTCGAAATGTCTTGTAAACCGGGATTCCGAGTCTGATCGGGTCTTCCTGGGAGAAGGTATATCCTTCGTTGATCGCGAAAGCTTATCATGGGCTAAGTTGGGACACCCTTGCAGGGTATAAACTTTTGAAAGCCGTGCCTGCGGTTATAGGCAGATGGGAATTTGTTAATGTCCGGTTGTAGATAACTTGACACCTGATTCGATTTAAAACGCATCAACCGTGTGTGTAGACGTGATGGTCACTTTTCGGCGGAGTCCGGGAAGTGAACACGGTTTTGGGTTATGTTTGACGTAAGTAGGAGTTCAGGATCACTTCTTGATCATTGCTAGTTTCACGACCGTTCCGCTTGCTCTCTTCTCGCTCTTATTTGTGTATGTTAGCCACCATATATGCTTAGTCGCTGCTGCAACCTCACCACTTTACCCCTTCTTTTCCCATTAAGCTTTGCTAGTCTTGATACCCATGGTAATGGGATTGCTGAGTCCTCGTGGCTCACTGATTACTACAACAACAGTTGCAGGTACAGGTTATGCGATGATCATGACGCGAGAGCGATGCTTGCTTGCGTTGAGTTCTTCTTCTGATAATTCTTCGATCAGGGGATAGGTTCCAGGTCGGCAGCCTGGGCTAGACGGGTGGAGGTCGTTTGAGTTTCTGTTTATGTTTCATCCGTAGTCGGATGTTGCTCTTATGTATTGTGATGTTGTATTCGTGTGGCATTGTATGCCTTTTGTATGTATCCCCATCTATTATGTAATGTTGATGTAACGATATCCACCTTGCAAAAGCGTTTCAATATGCGAGTCTATCCTTGGTGGGACCTTTGAGTTCCTTTTGGATAGGGTCGCATATTGGGCGTGACACATCCCCCTCTGCATTTTTGACACTGCGAATGGTTGATCAAATAAGAGGAATCGACCTTGCTGTTATACCGGAGGATAGATACTTACAAGGCTATACACGTGTGGAGGATGTGTACCAGATCCCGTAGCGCCATCATGCTTCGCTAAAAAATAGTTTTGCTTGTTTCAGATGATATCTCTAGAAGAAATAAGAGCTAAAGTCAGAGCTGCATAGGCGTGTAAGCCAAAGAGCAGTGAAAGGATATCCAAACATCGTCGGAACAGTGCACAAGGGAGTGATGTGTGGATACCTAGTTCGGGCCGGTGTTTGGGAATGCTCGCCTAGCTAGAGTGTGGGTCACTTCAGAGCCGTTGAGGGTGATGCGCTGGCGTTGGATGGCCGTGCACGGATGCAGATCTTGAGTGGCAACGGAGCACTATGATGCGTTGGACGAGACCGTTGGTGAAGCCGCAACGGCCTCGGGGGGTGGAGGTGCGACGATGTGCTTGATGAAGTAGCCCCGGTGAGCTGGGAGACGACGTCGGTGAAGCGCACCTGATGCGGTGGAAGTCAATGTCTGTGAGGCACGTCGGTTGTGGTGGTCGACGTTGTTGGTGGACCACGCGGTGCGGTGGACGAGAGCGTAGATGAGGTAGCTCCGGTGCGGTAGTGAAGCGCGACCGTCATATTCGTCGTCGTCATCCGACACAGAGGTGGGGAAAGAGACGATATGAGGGGCGATTCAAACTTTGCTTGGGTTGGCGGCGAATTAGGGATTTGAGCAATCTGGGCGTGGAAGGGGACGGTGGAGAAGGGAGATTTTGCAGGGCTGGAATTGGGGTCGCCAGATATTTCAATCCGAAACGTGGAAGCGCGAACTTATTTTGTCGTCGTCCTTTTTATGGTGGGGAGGGGGGTGGGTGGCTGGGTGCTAATCGTCAGTCCGACACACGCGACCACCACGACACGACCCTGGTCTGCCTGGTTCGCCTACATTTGAGAATGCAAATGATCTTCTTTCATTTGCAAACGAATCTGTATGTATTACCATGCCCGTTTTTTCCTTGCAATAAATAGTCATTCGAAACGAGATACTATAAATTAATTAATGAGGAGTTATTTAAAAAAAATCGAAACGGTATCCACGGTATCCACACTAACGTGGATTAGAGTGTGTGTCACATAATTAGTTATTTGAATTAGAGTGTGTGTCACATAGCGATCTCCAATTCTAACATGGATTTCGCATTTCACTGTATCCATGCTACTTTTTTAATACTAATTCATATGTATATGATGAACACCATGGTAGTGAGAAAACTTTTGGATGGATGCAAACATATGACCTACAAAATAGCACAAGAAATCAAGTCAATGTCAACTTTTCGAAACCTAGTATGGCACGAATTCAAAATAATTACCCATATGCATGGTCCTCAGTTCAAATCTTACAATGTACACCGAATTGAAACAGCGATATTAAGTCTAGAACTATCTACATTCAAATGTTGTTTTTAGCCCCCCTCCCTCACACACACGCGCTACATACTTCATGTATTGGTCAATCTTCGTCTCCTGACTACCTTAGGAAGCTATCGGTTTCCAACACACGTTCATTCTTTCTCTCCATGTTTCGATCTCTAACTCCCTCAACTACACAGCCCCCTTTTTCCACTCTGTTACCAAATGTATTTACCTCACACAGCCGCCATTGCACCCCATGCCGAGCTCTCTCTCTCTCTCTCTCTCCCTCTCCCTCTCACCCTCTCGCTCTAAATACATGCATTGCCTATCTAGACCCCCAACCTCTCGTGCGCACGCACACACGTTGTCTATCTAGGTCACTCCCTCGTGACTGTCTCACTCTTTTCTTCCGCATGGCAGGCCACACTCGCTCAATCTCGCTCTTTTTATCGAGTCTCGTTTAACCTCGTTTTCTTGCACACACAAATGATATATCTCCCTGTTCAGGCCTCGATCGACACACTCTATACTCTCTCACGCAGATTGTCTATCTAGGTCAGTCCATCCAAGCCGCCCCCACTCTTTCGACCTCATGGCGGGCCACGCTCGCTCAATCTCTCTCTCTCTCTCTCTCTCTCTCTCCCTCTCTCTCTTTGTATGTCTGGATTGACCTCGCTCTTTCTCGGACAAAAACAATATATCACCATGTTTGAGCCCAATTCGACCTATTCACATTGTATACTCTCACACGCACATTGTCTATCTAGGTCGCTCTCTCCAACTCGTCTCACTCTTTCGATCGCATGACGACCCTATGTGATCGATTGACCTTGCTTCCTCCCACGCACAAAATATATCTACACGTCTGTGACTGGATCATCTCTCAAGCTCTATCTTATATCCCTCACCCTTGCCAAAAGCTCAATCGGACAATACCTCTCTAGAGCATATATATATGTTCAATGAATGTCGGACCACACTCACTTTGTCTCTCTATATATATGTCTCTCGATTGACCTTGCTTTCTCACATCGTATCTTCCACACATTGAAGCTACCTCTCCATCCCTCGCAAAGCCGGAGATATTTACATTGTGAGGGGCACTCCAACCTTGGATTAATTTGTGTAGGCATTTATTCCGGTCGGTTTAGATTATATTTTCGTAGCATTCGGCCCACAACTACTCCAAACACCATTGCAACCCCCGCACCTCCCCTAGTTGATTTCCCTCTCGCTCGGTCATCTACAAAACTACACACCGATAGTCCACTTGGAATGGAACTAATTTCGACCCACAAATTAAAGTGCTACAAATTACACACCGAGGGGCCCACATGTCATGAAACAAATTTGGACCCATATACAAATTAAAAAAAAAATCAGTTTTTCTAGAACTCATCTAGATGAGATATAATTTGGTCTCATTCACCTTTTATAGCCATTGGATGTGATGCTATAAGGCACATGTGTGCTGACGTGGGTTGTATCTGTTCTTGTTATCAAAGTGAATGAGACCAAATTATATCTCATCTAAATGAGTTCTAGGTACTCCCGTAAAAATTAAAGGACGAGTATCAAACATGCGGCCAGGGCCTTCAAGCCGCATGTCAATAGGCAACATACGTAGAACAACAATGTTTGTTGTACCCGCTTTGTTCACATAATGTTTTTATATTACCACAACCTATTTAATGGATAACATGTAATTTTATTTTTAGTACCATTCTCCTTCACTTACTAGTGGGTTCCATGTGTGCTCTCTCCCTCTCTCCTCCCCTTCTACATTTTGACGCACGGGCAAACACGAAGAACTCACGGGCGATGTTGCCGTTGACCATACCTGGACATGTTCATAAGGTTCGGCACTATGTGCAATGCACGTTAATTTGGAAGTATATTAAGTGCATGCGGATATTAAGTAGGATATTATTTGTGTTATTATGTGATTAGCACTATTTTTGGCATGAAATTAACTGCATCCTTAACGTGTTGAGCGCTCGACATTGAAGCAGACTAGGTGGGCGATGCTAATCCACGCGTGGCTGCGCTAACGCTCACTTTCAGACAGCCAGATTTGGAAAGTTCACTTAAAGCATTAACTTAGAGGGTTTTGTAATTGAGATTGCCCCGCCACCCCAACCCACCTGAAAATCAGGGGGCTGAGAGATTAGCAGTGGGTTAAATTGGGAGGGGCGGGCATGCATGCATGTTTTAACCAGCCGTGAGCTGCGGGCATGACCACATCCACGTTGTGGGCCCCAATGGATAAAGGCATCGGCTGACCTCTCCGCTTTGGATAGATCGCTCACTCTAGCGCGCGGCCGTGTAAAAGTACTTTCACGTTGAATGACAAGGAATACATGTGGCTTGATGACATTTTATATTTAATTTGATACGGCTCTAGCAGAACATTCAATCGATCAAACCATAGATTTCGTTCAGTCTGACTCTGACTTTAAATTATATGAGGATCAATCTAAAATAAACGGAAATGATAAACATTTGGATTTTAAGCATGGCAATCCGAATGTTTTTCATGGCAAATTTAGATTACGCGGTGGCGGTGGGGGCGTCTTGCGGTGGGAAGCAGCTCCTCTGACATGCTCCGTGTGTCGTCGGGCCACTGACCGACGGCGACAGCGGCGTCTTGTGCCATTGTTGGCATACTCCTGGTTGTTAGCCTAGCTTCAAGGAAGGCCAAAATGTTCTGGACTTCAGAGCGAGTCTATTGGCGGGAGGAGGCGACTGGTGTTGGTGCAAGGAAGCGGTCGACGGCGGGCATCCATGCCGCTGAGGGGGGCACTGGCACCCGCACGGGGACAGGTGCTGTCAACGGCGCGACGGAGACATTCGTGTGCACGGGCACCAGCATGGGCGCGCACGTCAGTGCATGCGCAGGCACATGCGCTGGCAGGTTAACGGGCATCGGCATCGGCGTGCGCGTCAGTGCACGTGCATGCGCAGGCCCTGGCAGGTGCACGTGCGCGTGAAAGTCGGCGGGGACGTCGTGGAACCCCGTGGCATCAAGCTCGGCAACAATGTGCGGCTCCCAGCCCATCAATGCCACGGGGATGGGCGTTGCCGCAGTCGGGGCGACGGGAGCCGGAGCGGGAGCTGGGATAGGCGGGGCGTCTTCTTGCAAGGCCAGTTCAAGCTCGTCCCAAAGCACCTTAGGTTCTTGAGACTCCGGCTGGGTGTCTTCCTCAGGAAACTAGAAGACTAAGGGCAGACCATCATGATGCGGCATGGCGTACGTTTAGGTCAGGCTAGTTGGGGGTAGACGATACGAGAATCGGAGAGGAAGAGAGAAGATTGTAGCGATACCGGGTAGTGCGGGGTTGATTTTAAACTGCGGCACTAACGACATTATAAGTGGGAGCAGTTGAGACGAAGGTGGGCGGCGGAGCCTGGTCAAAGGGCTCGCCTCCCGGTGAGCCTGCACAGCGGTCTGCTCGCACGCCTCCCTGTCAGCCAGCGCATCGGTCTGCTCACATGCCTCCCATCGACTCACACGCTTGCTCAGACAGCACCTGTCGATGAGAAGCGGGACTCGTGGCGGCACGTAAACGCCCACGGTTTCAATAGTGAAAGTGTTCACCTTAATGTGATAGGTCTTTGTTCCAAAATACCTTCGCTCTTCATTTGTGCAACTTGTCATAAGCAACTTGTCTCAAATTGAAGAAAAAAATTACGAAGTAATATTTGTGCAATATCATGTGACCATGCTCAGTTTCAAGAGTTTACGGTCACTTTTGGATTTTTCTGAAATTTAAGATCCAGGATTCGAAACAATATCATAACCTGCATCAAGCAATAAATTTTCAAGCCAGACATTTGTCCTGTTGTATTTCTTAAGAAAGGATTTGGTCAAACATTTTTCTTAGTTAGACTTCAGACAAGTTATATATGTAGAGTAAAAGGATAATCCCTCCATACCAGTGCATTGCATGATATATTAACTCAAGTACTAGGCACGAACAAATGTGCTCAATTCTGTGCTCATCCTGGTGTAGTAGTAGTAGGACTAGGCAATGCAGTTGACGGGTGACCTTGGCGAGCAGCGACCGAGGGAATTGAACCGTGCTCGGCACGGTAGGTAACGTTGTCTAGTTACTAAAGAATCCCTCCGTCGTTCATCGGTAGTCATTATGGACCGGGGACATGAGGGGAATTTCCTAGGGCTGGAATTCTGGCCGCCAGATATTTCGACTCGAAACACGGAGGCTCGACTGGTTGGGGTTGCCTAATGTGCATACCACGCACGCCACCAAAAGGACACGATCCCATTTTGTTATAGGATCAACACGAGCCAAGATCTGGTTGGTACGCCGTTGGGTCCTACCATTCGAAAATACGAAAGGAACCTTTTAAATTGCCGAACGAATCTATGTGTATTACAATGCCCGTATTTTCCTTGCAAATACTAATCTCAACGTGGGAATTGATTTATGACGAGTTGTTGAACTAGAGTGAGTTTGTGATATAGTGATCTCAACATGGATTTCACATTTCATGGTATCCCTAGTAAGTTTTTCAATGCAAATTCAAATTTAAAAGATGAACAATATGGAGGTGAGAAAACTTTCTATGTATCAAGCATATGACCACACACACACAGAGCGACACACACACACGAACACAAGAACAATCCAATAAGTAACTACGTACAGAGCAAATTATGAAAACTTTCCAAACCATGCATGTATGACACGAATTCAAAAATATTCCTTCTGTTCCTAAATATTAGTCTTTTAGAGATTTCAACAAGTGACTACATACAGAGAAAATTGAGTGAATCTACACTCTAAAATATGTCTATATACATCCGGATGTGCCAGTCCATTTGAAATCTCTAAAAAGAATAATATTTAGGAACGAAGGGAGTAAAATGTAAGACATGCATGGTCCTCAATTCAATATTTAAAATGAAGAGGAAACTGAAACATGAATATTAAGTCTAGCACTATAGTATATGCAAATGTTGTGTTTAGGCGGAGCTATGATTGTCGGGGGTCAACCCCTCGACCTTAGATAAAATTGTGAAGCTATGTTTAGGGTTGTTTAGATTATATTTGTCCCGACCCTCCAAACCACAGATTGGTTGTGCACCCCCACCCCTCCTCCCCGGGAGAATATCATGTGCCCCCACACCTTAGATGCTATATGCCGATACGAGTTGCTTGGAGCTTGTAGATCTGAGATATAGCAGCTCACATGATGTCAATATTTTTATAGGAAACCTTGATGAGTTTGAGAATTGCACACAATTTGTACAAAAACTACTCAGATGCCCTTGATCCCATATCCAACGACCTCGAAGATCGTATCACCGTAGCATTTAAGATGAAGGAGGACATCATATTCTCCTGTATGTAAGAATATCATGTGCTACCACACCTTAGATGCTTTGGTGATACAAGCTCTTTGGAGCCGTTAGATTTGTGACCCAACACCTCCTCGGTGGTTCGAATGGTTTTTTGTAGAAAAAGCCCCCAAAGAGTTCAGCCACTGCTTACAAGCACAAAGACTGCTCAAATGCCATTGGATCTCAGATCAAACGACCTCGAAGCTCGTATCACCGTAGCATCCGTGCTGCGAGAGCACCTTATGTTTTCTCGCACGGGAGAATATGAGGTGCTCCCACACCGTATATTCTATGGTGATACGAATTCACAAAGATCTAACAGCCCACAGTAGGAGGTTTGAATGTTTTTGCAATATACGGCTGAGAGAGTTTGGGAATTGCGCAGAAAGTACAAGTACTACGCATGTGCCATCTGATCACTGATCATACGACCTAGATGCTCATATCACCGTAGCGAGTAATTAAGCTACGGGGAGCACCTAATATGAGCAACGGGGAGCCGTTGGATCAAAGATGCAGTGGCACACACAAGGCCTGAATGTTTTATTTGCAAAAAAACCTTTGGAGAGTTTGGAAATTGCGCATAATTACAAAGACTACTCCCAAGCCATTGGATCTCACTTCCAACGGTGTAAAAACTCGTATTACCATAGCATTTAAGCTGCGGGGTGAATGTGATATTCTATGACGCTTTCATTTTTGTTCATAAACTTGCAACATATGTGTAACTAGTGTCGTTACTTGTCTAACCGCGCAAAGTGTTTGTTAAAAAAACCTGTTCAAGAATTCATCCAATTAACCAGTTAACTTGCCGATTAATCCCTACTCATAGGGTCACCGAGTAGCATATAAACCAATAAATCGTCCGATTAATTGATTAAATGGCTGATTAACTTGCCGATTAGCCGATTAATCCCCTACTCACCAGCCAACCGAGCAGCTACCAGTTAACGATTTCCTCAACAATGAAAAAACCATCCTACACTGAAATATCGGAACAACACACGGGGGTCCCACTTGTCATTAATAAAATTTGGACCTAAAACTAACAAATCTAAAAGAAGAGATTCAAACTGGCAACCTGGACTACAAAGCATAAGTCGATAGCCTGAAACGTTGAGTAGAGTAGAGGGAGTGCCTCGTGAACACGTGCATGACCGTTGACCCACTTACTGGTGGGTCCCAGGTCAGCGATCTCTCTCTCCTCTCCATTGTCTAACCTTTGCACGGGCACACACGAAGAGCGGCGCTAGCTCGCCATGGTGTTATTACAACTAAATAGAAGAATCGCCTAGAACAAGAGACGTTGTGGCTGGTCGAGATGGAGGTAACCACACCTATCGTCCATGCCACATTAGCATGATGAAGCTGTGTGCCTAGTGCTGTGTTTTCGACCGACTGGCTGGGTCCCGAGGTGAACCATAGGTACTAAGTCTGATACAATATATTTTTACATGCACATTTTTCCTCCATGCCGAGACGGGGCACACCCTACCGCGCGGTTTCAGGGTCCTGCCGGGTGGTGCACGCATATATTCTTCCTGACGTCCGCCGCCCTAGCATGCGTTTTCTGGGTCCTCCTCGGTCATAGCGCTAAAGCAAGTAAATGAGTCATCAAATCACGAAATACCACCTTTCTCGCCGAGTACATCAGTGAAGCACGGTGACTAGCTAGTTGGGCTAGTTTGACCGATTCGCTAGGCCGCCGCCACATTTGTTTTTCCACCCCTTTTTTATCTACTTGCCGGCAGGTAAATTTAAATATCCACCACAGCGTTACCCTGGTGTTTGGGTGCGACAGGATTTTTATTTTTTTGATTGACGGGAGAAGGCGCGGCAGGATTTTTAATTTTTTGATTGACAGGAGCAAGCGCAACAGCAATTAGTCACGATGACTCCGCTTGTAGAACCCACCGCTCCCTGATGTGAGAAGTCGTCGACTGGTGTTTTACCATGGTGAAAACCAAAAGATTCCCAGCTCCTCGGCTGGCTCCCTCCACCTTCCCATAGATTGCATTGCCTTTCAGCCGTTTCCGCCCCTTTGCTTCCTCTCATCATTGCTTCTACCTGGTGCCATGGTGGCACAGCAAATCACGGAGTCCGAGGTGAGGCGCCTGACACAGGAGCTCCAGGCCAAGGATGCGGTGCTCGGGGCCAAGGACATGGAGCTCCATGAGCTCAAGAAGGAGAGAAGTGCCATGCTCCTCCGTTATGTGCGGGAGTTCACGGAGCTTCAAAAGCGGCAGGCGTCCACCACAAAGATGCTCAAGGCGTCGGCAGCGTTGCTGCAGAAAGCGGGAGATACATTAGGACGTCAGGGGAGCCGGCTGGAGCACGAGCGGGCCAATCGTGACGAGGTCCAGGATCGCCTCAGCCACTTGGTGAACCAAGTTGCTAGGCATGTGTTGCAGCTGCACGATGCCTACCGTTGTACGAGCGCGACCATGCCGGCCGTCGGGCTAAACCCGTTCGACCACCCGGTCGACTTCAACGAGCTGCGGCTTATTAATTTGGTCTCCTTCTTCACCTATATCTCTGAGGAGCTAAGCCATCTTCACATGATGGTGGGGGCGGAGCTGGACAAGAAGGGGTTGCGGGCTGCCGTTGCCGTTGCCGGGCGAATCCTTTCAGGGCTCCGTCACCGGAATCCATTCATGCCATTGGACGCCATCTTTGATGAGCTGGCTCCCGTCGACCGAGAGCGGGCTCTGCGGGCGGTTGCACCCTACATCACCAACATCGTGCGCCTCGAGAAGCAGAGGGACTTTGGTGGTGTTTAGGAACCCTCTGCATGGGCATGTCCATGTCTCGGCGCAACATGACCATTGGATCAAACTCAGACGGTGTAGATCAGTCACTGTAGTACAAAGTCTGTCTGTGTGTTTGGTTGCATTCTCATCTCAATATAGTTGTTTCCTCTTCGTGTATTTGTGTTAACCTGCTAGTGTGGACTCATCCACCCTTCATGCACTCTGCCAAACACCCAAAAGTGGGTCGAGAAGGGAACTTTTGCTCCCATCCCGTGCACCCTTCATACACCCTGCCTAATACTATTCGTGCTTCATAAGGTTCATGTTTCGTGGAGTACTGTAGCACCGTACTCTCTGTGCGATGTAGACCTAGTTCTATTAACATTGATCTCACCGTTCATTCTTGACCGGACAGTTGAAAAAGTGGTACTATGTTACTACATTACTATTCATATAGTTGATACGCGCACAACATCATTTGTTATCGTCAGATCTTACTACACTAGCAACAAGATTATGTAGTACTGACGTATGAACCACTGCACATGCCTAGTAGTAGGAGCACTGTGTATGTTCAAGTGCCTGCCGTGTTTCGCACTCCTCCGCGTAAGAGTGGAAACACTTGTTGTAATCATTTTTTCTTCAGAAAAACAGTGGACACGCTCTACCGTGCGGATCCTCCTCCAGCCATGCACTAAATTACTCACTTTCACCGACGTTTGGGACAGCCAGCTTTGGGGTCCACCAGCCATGCACTAAATTACTCCGTAGTAGAGTGACGGTAGACTAACCCGATCGAAGCACTATAGTAATGCCCAATGAGCCGTCAAATCACAAAACCCCCTCCTTTCCAGTAGTAAGTTGGACGGACGAAGCTACCATCATTTCACTCCTCTCTCTTAGCTCTCTCTCTTGAAGAAAACCCCCACTCGCTTCGCTTCTCCCTCATCTGGTTCTGCATTTCACTCTTCTCACTCAGCTTCCTCTCTTGGATGGACGTTGAAGCACCGGCCGACGTGATGTCTATGGCTCTGGCCAAAACCATCGAGACTCATGGTACGAAGAAGCGCAAGCACCCCGCCGAGACTACCGCAGACAAGCTCAAAGCCATCGCCCTGTCCAAGCCACCCTCTCCGGGATCCCTCATTAAGCAAGTCCAGGTAATATCTCTTCTTGACGATCTTTTTCTCGATCTTGATCGTGTTTTTTCATCTAACACGCAGTACTAGTACTAGTAGTACAACTTTCTGGGTGATCTTGCATGTGATTTTTCTATGCCAAATGACGGCTATAAATTCCTCTTTTGACCAGAACATGCGAGAGGTTGACACTGATTTATTATAGATTACTTTCAACTACTCCCTCTGTCCCAAATTTCTTATCTTAGATTTGTCTAGATACGGATGTATCTAATACTAAAATATGACTTGATACATCCGTATCTAGACAAATCTAAGACAAGAATTTTGGGACGGAGGGAGTACTTTATGAACATCAATGCTACCTTTGAAGAGGGTATATTTGCCTCAGTAACTTGTGTTATGGATATTGCAAGTAATCCCTCTGCTCTCATGCCTTTGCAGACATGTTCTAGTGTCTTTGTTCACTCATTTATGTGCGTATATGTAGTCATATACGGAGTATAATATCGAAAATCATCTTATATTTCTGAATGGAGGTAGTAATAAAATATGGTTTCTGTTTGAATTAGAACCAGGTCCGTGGTGGAGATGAAGTTCTCAAAGTCATGCCATGTGAAATGGAAGACCTGAGGATGAGTTCTACTGCTAAACTATCCAGCTATTGTGTCCTTGTCGCCATGTTTCCTGAACTAGTGTTTTCCTGTAGCATTGTTGTCAGGCGTGTTACCGAGGTTGTACTTGACCACAACAATTTCCTGGCTGTGCCTTCGATTACGAAGGGTGTGGTTCTTGTAAAGCTTCCCAACAAATCTGATGCAGCCTATCTTCATCATCATGTTTATGAGTGGAAAGATGACTCTGTTAGGTTCTCCAAGGTTGATGAGATGGTGATGGTGCAGGTAGACATCTCTCACGAAGTCCATGGCCTAGTCAGTTATGCGGGGTTTATCCCGTAGGTCGGTGGAAAGAAATAGTCTGCAGAGTTTAATTAGTGCAACTTTGCTTGTCTGTAGTAAGTACTATTGTTCAGTACTTGATTTATTTTTGTGAACCCTATATTGTTTATTAGTACTGCCGCTTTTGGTGTGTGGTCAGTCCTGAGAACGGTCTATGTTAAGGTCTGTCCACTCAATTCAGTCTGTATATTTTGAAGTATCCAGATCATCTTTTTTGTGAGGACGGTTTATCAATTATGGTTACACTCCAGTATCTGTATGCATTGCAGGGTTTATCGCACCCACCAGGATTTCCAGTCCCATGGATGTTTGGTCCATACGATTTGTCACGACCTTTGGACTATCCTGCTTGTGAGAGTAGGCGGGGGCCCTGCATGCCACCCGTAGTTTGACGATCAATCTTCTGTTTAGTACTTCAACATAGTGATTTCCTGGTAAGGATTCACTCATGTCACATCAAGTAAATCTTATAGATTTACAGTCTAAATCTTATTGATTTAATGTCATGTTTTCTTTCTTTTCCTGCAATTTTACGATGCAGGTTTTGCCATGTGACATTCATCACAGAATAAACCGTTTGGTTTGCTCTATCATGGCTATTTTTGCAGGTTTCACTTCTTATGTTGTGTCAGTAACGAAGGCACTGTCCATCAGTTATATTACTGAAAAAATTTGGATCAGTCTGTTGTTTGAGTACAAGCTGAATCCCTATGATGAACTGTAGTTTGGTTTAACAAAAATCCCACAATTAGTCCTTCTCGCGTTTAAAAGAAATGAAGAAAAAAATTGGATCACGGTCACGAAGCCTAGTCAAGTTAGAAAGCTGATCATAGAAGACCAGACACGATCATCGTTGTCTCACAAATCAGTACCACCTTCAGCAATGGATCGAGCACCGGCAGTTGCTCTAGCACTGACAGCGACAGAAGCTCAGTCTGATCCAGCTGATGATTGGGCACCGACCGCGTCAGCAGATCAGGCTGATCTGCCGGAGGATCGGGCATCGACACCGGCACCAACTCTACAAGGAGCACCATCTTCGGCAGCAGCAGCGTCTTCAGCACCTGCACCAACACTTGCACTTGCATCTTCTCTGGCCGTGCAGCGGAAAATCGAACAAGCAGTTGCACCGGCAATAGACTGGTCTGCAGTTCGCACTTCATATACCAAAGTCCTTACAAAAACCGACATGTCCACCTTCTTGGTAAGCATTGGACGCCCAAGTGCTTCGTTCTTTTTTCTTTCCATGTTGTTTCACATGATTCACTGTGTTGATCTAACTGTTTGGGTATATTTTCTTGTTTGCAAACATAGAATTCCTAGAGCAACAAGGGAGTCGTTCAACAATCCGGGGGACCACGACCAAGTTTCTCTTACCATGCGCAACCTTGGTGTGAATGAACCTGCTCAATATACCGTAAGTACAAAGGATGGTCGCATGATGATTGATGCTAAAGGATGGTCAAGGTTCAAATCTAAATCATATCTTGCGGTAGGGGATGATGTCAAAATCAAACTTTCTCGGCAAGGAGAACTGGTCCAAATCAACTTTCAAATTCTTCAGTAGCAGCACTCAACTACCGAACTGATCTATCCTCCGAGAGATTTTGACGTAATAATCTGGCATGGTGAAACAAGTGTCCAGTGTGTATAAGTAGTATGACAGTATTATTTATCACATGGTATATCGTTGATAGAATTGCAACTCTCATTGCTGGTTAGGAACTGTCGTTCGATTTCATTCCAACAGCTGATGTGCTTTATTCAATTTTGTGTGTTCGCCTTGCGACAGCATCTAAAACAAGTACCGTACCGATCGCTTGCAATATGAAAAGTGCTGAGGTAGAACACATGGCCCCCCAAACATCCAGGGTGGGCCTACGGCCCAAAGTCCAGAACCGTGAGCCTGTCTGAGTATTATATTCTCAGCTGAACCCCCATATGACCCCTCAAGAAAAAAATAAAAACCCCTAAAAAAGTAGAACCCCCATAATGCCCGTGCCTTGCACGTAACATCAAGATGCATTTGTATGAGTATTTTATCTTGTGAGAGAAAATGATGAAAAAGGGAGGGCCTTATTTGCAAATGTGGAGAGGTGTGTGGGTACCTTTTTACAATATTGCTATAGTTTCATTCCTATCCGTCAGATATAAATCGGATGGCCTATATTGCAGGATGGCAGGCACACCATCATCACCAACTCGTCTATACTGTGTTAAAAACAACTCTGTTTTCCATAATTATATATGTTATATATATTCCCCTTGATTTTTCTTATGTATAAAGTTGTGATATAAAAGATTTGTCTATTTCTTTACAGAGGGAGTATCTCTCTGTCAAAAATATATTTATGTGTAACTAGTTACTCCTGTCTTTCTACTTCCTTTCGCTGATATGTGGGGCATCCGGCAACGGGGTCCACGTGCCATATGCACAAATTAGAGTGCACAACTGCACAGTAGACACACCTCGATCGTAGCACCGCAGTAATGCCCAAAGAGCCATCAAATCACAAACCTCCCCTTTCCAGCTTTAGCAGTAAGCTGGACGGACGAAGCGGCAATATTTCACTGGGCCTGAATCCCCTTCTCCCTCGTCTGCTTATTCAGATAAAACCCCCTCTCGGTGATTGCATAGGGTTTTCTCATGGAGAACCAGGTATGAATTCTTCCTCCATCCCTGATAAATCCAAGTCCCTTGGTCGCACGTAATCCTAGGATGGCAGCCACCACCGTCGATGCATTTCTCTTCCTACCAAATCTAGTATGTTTCATTTGCAGTGCCCAAAGTGCGAGTACCCTACAGGTTTCTGCGCCCTCGGCGAGACGCCACACTTCTTCCTTCTCATCCTAACACGGGATTTTAAAACGCGCACAGTATGTTCCAAGAATCCTCTTTTCTATCCGGGAGGGTGGTTTTTTAACATGTTGTCGACTAATTTGGAAATTTGGATTGCTATATTTGGATAAAAGATACTACTAGTACGATGGTTAACACTGACATGAAGGACCAAGTTATTTCTAGATTTGGATAGGGAATACATTGTGTTCTCATATTATTTTTCCTGTAGTGCATTATTTGCTCTGCCAGAACACATGTACTCAAGATGCTCGGCCTTGTCGCCACTAAGTACACTGGTTTAATGGTCACAGTGAAGACAAGCCATGGATATAAGTTCCGAGTTGGGTTCATGAACCAAGAAGATCGCTGCTTTTTTTATGGCCGAACTTGGATATACTTTCTCAAGTGTTATGGACTGAAAGTTGGCGCATGAATGTTGGTGGAAATAGCAGAACCTGGTCTCATCTTCACTGCAATCTTCCACCCCGACGCCATTCCAATTGTTCATCCATGTTAGTTTTGTATCTGGTTCTTGCTTGTTGCCTCAGTTACTTATTAATCCACCTATTCTGTCTAACTAATCACAATTTAACTTTAGAAGTAGCAACGAATCTCTCACGAAGATGCTACTTCTAACTAATATTTTCTTATAATTGGTGGTACGTGTAGGTTTTTTCAGAGTTAAGCAGGCTGCTCGTTTGTTATTCTATAATAACTCGACTGTTACTGATGGCACTGAAGTTGACTGGGATGACATCCACAAGTTCCTACACTTTATTGATCGTCTTGAGGTCCTTGTGGGGCATTTCAATGGTGGAAGGCCACGTGGGATATGTGTGCCACTGCTGCACTCGTTGAACAGGTCCAACTGTGTCGGGAAACTTATGGTACGAGCTGTTTTCTGTTATATATGTTGTTAATAAACTATTGCTTATGCAAAGTTTTACAGCTGTGATCTTCTTGAAACAGAAATTGCCTAGTTCTATTGTTCCTATACATATGCCTGACCATGGTCGGGTCAGGCTTGCGCTTGGTCACAACATGATGTTTATGTCGACCTACTCCATTCCCCTTGGAGGTGAAAAGATACTTATTCATGGGTGGTCTCAAATAATGAAAGCCCGTCCATCTTGGAGAATAGGACAGAAGATTATGTTCCTGCTTTTCAATGGCTCTAAAGCGAATATCCTGTTTATTGACCACATTGCGAGATGAAGCCGCTTTCAGAAGGTTGTGGATGCGCGGCATGGTGCCTGGGCCTTGTCCTAGGGCTTGGAGGCCTCACCCTTGGTTAACTATAGGCAAAGTAGCACTGTTCGAGGCGTGCTTTGTACGGTTGAACCTGTATAAGTACTCATACTGCTTTCAACTACGGTTGTTAAGTGCCCCTGCTGGTTTCAGTTAAGGTTGTTAAGTACTCCTGCTGCTTTTATAGTCTGTCGCGTTTCCTCAGTCCTGTCTTCCTCCAGCCGACAAAACCAAACCAGCGCCGGCGGGGCCGCCTGCTTCCGCCTCCCACGGCTGGCTGCGCCTCAGTGCATGCATCGCCGCCCCACCGTCTCCTAAATCATTAACACCAACGTCCGAGGCCTCGCCATCGTCCTCCGCGCGCTTTGGTGCACTTGTCGCGGTGCCGCCCTCTCGCGTTGTCAACATGGTCAAAAAACCACAGGAATTGGTACAAGTACGTGGACACGACGACAGTAGGGTCCCACCATGTCAGCGTACGGAAAAATAAAATGCTTCCTCCTAGTGTTTTCCTGACATCTGGGACCCATGACATTGTGAGCGTATATAGTCAATAGACAAGAGAACAACACAAGATTGGCTGACACCTGGGACGTAGCTGCTCGAGCAATATTTTTTTTGTTATTGTTGAGACGGAGCAGGGTTTGAATTGGGATGTGGCCCGTCTATTCCAGGCTTATATTTTATGTTCACCATGAGACCAGCCCAACTATTTTTTCTTTGTGAAAATGAGCCTAGTTTATTTTTTTGAAGAATACCCAATCCAGGCCTACTTATTTTTCTACGCCTGATGGGCTGCAACTCTTTCAAGATGCCTGCAAATCTTGAAAGTAATATGAAATGGGTTGTAAATATAAAAACAGATGACAAATTTGCAATTACTTTATAATTTCTAAATTTTTTGACATTTTCAGATTCCTATTTCACTGGGCATTAACCTAATTTAAATATATCTTCAAAGTACTTTAAATCTGGCTCGACATTTCGGTATTAAAAATAGTTTGGAACCCACAGAAATATGCGAAATTGGCCCTGGCCAACCAAAAAAAACGGACTGCAATAAATTGCATAAGAAGTTGCAATGAGCTATATATAAATTATTAAAAAAGAGGGAATGGTCTGACTTGTGGGCCTATTAAGTTGACGCATATGCAAGATTTTTTTAGTTATTATATACGTCAACAAACGATTCTAGCAGACGTAATCGTTGGATGTCAATCCAACGGCCATCATATTTCTTCAATCTCTGATCTTCTTGCTCGAGCCGCCAAATCCAGCGCTAGTGGGACCGCCTGTGCCCGCCTCCCATTGGCGGTTGTGCTGTTGTGCAGGCCTCACCGCCCCTACTACTCCCACCATTGGCCAAGGCATCCCTCTACTCACCCACACCCCCTGTTATTCTGCGGCAACGACAGCCTCACACCGCAGTTGAACCAGTAAACCCTCGTACTCCTCTCCACGCGGGCTTCCACTGCCAGGTCTTCCCCGGCTCCGCGTCGTCCCCTTCCTAGGCCTTGCCGTCGTCCATCACTGTGGTTCCCTTGGCGCGGCGTGGTCAGTGTGGTCAACGACCGACTTCCATTGGAAGAGTACTGCACGTGGAGAGGCTGACAACTTGGTCCATGGCAACCTCCTTATTGCGCGCAAAATAATGATTCCTCCACCTAACAGCGGGGACCCACCGGACGGGCCACCGTATTTCATGAAAAAAAAATTCCCCCTGCTGTCAGCTCGGACCCATCGGAAGTGCCTCCTTATTATGCACAAAAAAATGAATACTCCCCCTGCTAGCTGGGATTCACCTTGGTGGGAGCCTGACTTTTGGGCCTACTAAGTTTACGGGGATGGAGGGCTTTGTCAACTTAGTCCATATGAACGATTCTAGCTCCAGTGACCGTACGATGTCCATCCAACGGTTGCAGTGCTTCTTCAACCTCTGGTCTTCTTGCTCTAGCCGCCCAAACCAGCGCCGGTCGTGTCGCATGCTCCTGCCTCCCATGGCCGGTTGTGCTACCGTGGAGGCCTCACCGCCCCTACTATTCCCACTGCTGGCCAGGCCCTGTGGCGACGACAGCCTCACACCGCAGAAGAACCAGTGAACCCTCGTACTCCTCTCCGCATGGGCATCCACTGTCGTGTCTTCTCTGGCTCCGCGTCGTCCCCTTCCTAGGCCTCACTGTCATCCACCGCCCTGGTGCTCTCAGCGCGGCGTGGTCAACATAGTCAAGGAACGACTTCCATTAGAAGAGTACTTTATGTTGATAGGCTGACAGCTGGGTCCAGGGCAGCCGCAAGGAATTGGCTCCTTATTACACGCAAAATAATTATTCCTCCACGTGACAGTAGGGACCCACTAGACAGGCCACTGTATTTCGTGAAAAAAACATTTCCCCCTGACTGTTGGGACCCACTAGATACATATTTGCACGCAAGGAAGTGCTTCCGAAAAAAAAATGATTCGCCCCCCTGACTGCTGGGACCCACCAGCTACATCTTCGCACGCAAGGAAGTGCGTGATAGTCGGGACCCACCTGGTCGAAGCGTATGTAGCATTGTCGTTCTGGTCGTGAACGTGTACGTACATATTGGTCGATGTAGAGGCGCGCACGTGTTGTACACTCGTAGTAGAGGTGCGCACGTAGCATGTACACGTACGTACATCGGCCAGTGTGCAAGAAAGAAAATACGGCCACGTACGTACATACGGGCGGGGTCTCGAATTCCTACTCGCGCATACGTACGACCAGGGCTCGTGTACATGATTGGGTCAGAACGGAGAAACTATGTCATCATCGTGTTCATGGGGAGGCAAGGGAATGCGTCGTGTTCATAGGGAGGCAACGGAACGCGTGGGAGCCAACCGGCTTGGATGGAACAGCCGATGGAAACGAGGCCTGGCATACCGCAGAACGGAGGAAACGGCCTTGTGTTTGACCGGCCGCGGTCGAAACGGGATCCTGTTCATCGGGAGGTGTCTGGCGTACCGCAAAACAGAGGAAACGAACTTGTGTTGGAGCTCCTACGATCGAAACGGGATCCTGTGGATTGGGAGAGGTGTGGCGTACCGCAAAACGGAGGAAACAGACTTGTGTTGGAGCGCTACGGTCGAAACGGGGGTCCTGTTCATCTGGAGGGGTGTGGCGTACCGCAAAACGGGACTCCACGGGATACTGTTCATCTCCACCGTCGACCTCCTCCAGCCTCCACGGGCTACTATTCATCCACCGTTGACGTCCCCCAGCCTCCACCTGCGACTATCCATCCATGGTCTCCTGTTCATCTAGCCTCCACCGCACGCTACTCCACCGGCTACTGTTCAACCAGCTCTCTCCACGGGCTCATGTTCAACCACCCCTCCACGGGGCTACTGTTCATCCATCCCTCCACCGTCTACTGTTTATCAAGCACTCCACGGGCTCGTCCTGTTCATCAAGCCCTCCACGGGGTCCTGTTCATCCAGCCCCTACTGGCTCGATCGATCGGGGTCTTGTTCATCCAGAAGCAACCACGGGGTCCTGTTCATCCACCCCCACCGGGAACTGTTCATCTAAACCCCCTAGCAACGCTCACTGTTCATCCACCCCCAGCAACGCTCACTGTTCATCCAGAGGCAGCATCGATCGGCTTCAGTTAGCAATAGTAGCGAAGAAATCACTCGAGTTCAGTAATGTAGCTAGTGCAATCGCTCGGGTTCAGTTAGAGCCCAACGCCTCGGTCGGGTTCAGTTAGAGCCCAGTGCCTCACACATTCGCGCATACGTGTACGAGAGAAACGCGCATCGCTCGACCCCCGGCCACCCACCATAATCGGGAACTCCCCAAAAATTTCCTCGCCGTCGCTTCTATCACGGTTTTTTTCCGTCATGGACGGCCCAAAGAATGTCATGCAGTAGCGTCTCTGGCCCGCCTAGGACGAAAAGCCCATTTTCTGTCATGATTTTTTGTCAAAGAAGTAGGATCCCACCACATCTATGATGATACCAGGTTTTGTCATAATTATCGTCATAGAAGTGTCATAAGTATGACATGAATTTTTTTCGTTCGGCCCAAAATGTCACGGATGTGTCCTTTTTTTGTAGTCCATGGTCCGAGTTCCACCGCAGGAGGCTAGAGTCGGCCGGGCGAGCGCCGGCACCGGCGACTCCCTCTGCTCAGTAAGCGAGCGCGAGAATAAGAAGAAGATGCTGACTCCCTCCAGCTGGCAGTGGACCCCGCGGGCCCCACACGTGAGCAACCCCAAGCCCCGGCCCCGCCACTGCCTAGCTGGATAAGTGGAGATGCCTCTCCGAAAATATGTTTTCTCATCGGTAATATGTATTCTGTTTCTTTATCGCCTGAAAGTGCGCTTTCTCTTTAAGAAAACGTATTTTCAGAGAAGGTGCTTTCAGTTTTCCGGCTGAGGGCCTGATTGTGATGATTTCATTATAGATAGGTCTGTGGCAGAAAAACCTTTAGAACTTTTTGTCCGTAACTCCGATCGAGGTGATTCCAACTCCTACTTCTTCGTCTCATCGAGCCTGTTCTGTTCCAACCATTTTCACTATGGTTTGACATACTAGAAATGACCATTTTGCCATTGCCCCTAATCAGCCCCCTTTGAGAGAGAATCTTTTCCCGTGAATCTTTCTGCGGCTTCACCGCACTTCTTCCCGGAGCTTTCTTCATCCCCAAGCAAGACACAACCACCATTTGCATGATAGCCATGAGTAGCATTGGTTTTCAACTTGAACCTTTAATAACTGTCTGTTGGTTTTTCTACAGCTATCGTCGTTTCGGTTATGCGATGGATCTGTGTTTACTTTCATGCTATGTTCATATGCACCTGGTTATCATGCTGTAATTGCTAGTATTACTTTCATATATTCATACTTGCTAGTAGTACATGTTGGGTTGGCCATATTCTTCGGTGCATGACTATCGTGTGTTACCGAATACCGTTGATATGCATGTTTCCATTACATCTAGCTGGTTTATGTTTACTAGGTTGTATTCCTGAAATGTTCTTGCATAGTATTTATTGTTGATGCTAGTGGTCATGCTATGTTTCTGATGTAGTGTATACTTGTGATGTTCATAATTGTCAGTATGCCATGCTCATCTGGATAAATGATTCATTGTTGATATGGTTGATGGTTATGTTGCACCCCCATGCTTATGTTGTTATCATGTTCGTGCATTGTAGTTGCATCATGTTATTTTATTATGGCTCAGGTTATTGCATTCAAGTTTAACCGGATCATAATGAACTTGAACAACTGTTGCTGAGTCATGATGCCACCAAGTCGAGCTGACCAGTGCAACCACATTTGCCTTTTATGGGAATGGCCTTAATGTGGTCTATTGTCATGCCTCTCACCGGTGCCTCCAACGAGGGAAGGTTATCGGCACGCGCTACCCTGATCAGGTAGGCGAACATAAGCCTTGTGTGCCCGAGTTGTTTGCGCGCTTTTGTCCCTGTTTGGGACCGTTTATGTTTTGCCACGACGCTGGTCATTGATGCCTTTGGTAGGCACGGGGCCACCCATGACTTAGCATTAAGGGGAGTTTGTCAGAGTGGCCGAGAAAGTGTCATGGGCAATAGAGCAGTTTTGTCGGAACACCGTTGGTCCACCCGAATGGGAGTGTGAGGCCTTGGGTTCCATGGTGTGGGTACAGTGTGCTAACCTCTGGAGAGTGTGTGTTAAATCTATTGATTGCCGTGCCCGTGGATAAGGGCCCAGTCTGTAGTTGGTCACACTATGGGTCATCAGAAATAATAATGATGTTCTTAATAACAACCCTGGTTCGATGATGAAAGAGAATGTTTGATCTTTATGTGATCATGAGAAGGTCACCGTGGTATCGAGGATACCGAGTTGTTGAATACTTGTAATGTTGTGCGAGAATCATGGGTAAAGATCAAGCTCCTTGTGGTCATGACTGATTGCTACGGTATTGTTTATACCAAGCTTGATTGGATCCTAAGATGGTCGTGTAATATTCGGTGTTAGTAAGTGATGCATGTGATGGTTACGAGGTAACCCCGAGCAGAGTAAGTTGGTGCATGATAGTGTCGTCATGCTTATATGTTCATGCGATGATCATATTGTGCTAGCGATATCATGTTGTTCATGCCATGTTGTTCTGATAATATCATGATAAATCCCTGCTTAACCTGTAATAACCATGATGTTGTTTGTCTTGATTGCTATTGGTTGTTGTGAGCTTGCAAGTACATTCAATGTACTAACCTGGCGTGTCATGCCAGTTTGCAGGTCATGCCGGATTTGATTGCTTGTTTGCCGTGGATTCCTTGTTTGTGAGCTAGGATAAGCGTTCCAGCCAGAGTGCCTGCAGAGTGGAGTTCACCACTGTTGTCGTTGTTCTACTGCTAGAAGGTATTCTGCTGCTTCGAGTTCTCCTGCTGCTTGCGTAGAGAAACCGTGGCAGGCGTAGTGTCGCCGTGCTAACGTAATCCCTTGTACCCATATAGATTGTAATAAACAGCTGATTTGTTCTATACTAAGCAGTACCGTATTCCAGAAGACTTCTCCTCGATCTCTGGGCTGTTATACAGGGCGTTTCGGTTTCTCTGAGTCGGGTGCCACAACGCTTGGTATCAGAGCAAGTCTAGCTATAGGATGCCCTAGCCCGCGTGAACATTAGAATGCGGTAGTATAGAGCCCAGTTGGTTTGTTGCACTTAATTGCTGCATTTCTTTTGTTACATAGCATGCATATAGACTTGTTATCTTGTGACTAACGGTTAATCTTGTGAGTTTAGGTGGCATCGGTTTCGATCCACTACCTGCACCCTCATTCTTTGCATGCCTGCTCTTTGGTGTTTGGCGTCATCTCTGTCCCAGCAAAGTGATGCCCTGGTGCCAAGTGTTCTAGACACCATTTGCAGGAGTTATGCTTAGGTATCGCGTCAATATCTTTCCGCCACCCACCCCTATTATTTCGGTGATAGAATTGTCTCTATCTCGAATCGTGCCATCCATCTCGTCCCTTTGGCAACCCTTACTAATCTTTGTTATCAGAAAAGGGCAATTCCAGCAAGCCCTATTTTCCACCACTACCCTACCCTGTCATTCCATTGTTTGGACGTGTATGGTTCCCTTTCATACGCTTGATGATGATGTGGTCATGACCTTTGTGTCTTGCTAAATGATAACTAAGTCCGTCCTTGCCTCCGTATCCATCCAGTTGCAACCGGTATTCAGCCAGTGTTTGGTGTAGCCTTGGTTACACCAACTCCTTCCACACATGGATTTCACTTTCGTGCACACCGCCACAACATATTAGACCATAATACCGGAGTCTCCGTGAGATTTTTGTGCTTAGGTATGCATGCATATTATTGTTGTGAGTAGCAGTAATATGTGATGCTGCTTGATTAGATTATTCATATTATTAGTTGTATGCTTGTGTGTTTTTGTTTTAGTATTTCTTTTGCATCTTTCTGTGGGCCTTCGATGTTGCCATATTTTCCCCTTATTAAAGTTGCTCGTCAACCGACACCCGACCCGAAGAATCAGTAAGGAATGCAGATATTTGGAAGCTTAGCTAAACATAATGAAGTTATCAGTAGACTGCAGTGAAATTGGGAATATCTCATCTGAATGTAAAAGAAATCCTGGATGGACTGTCGGCATCAAGTTTGCATTAGGGTGCACTCCTTAGAACAATATGGAATTCTCAGCCGACTGCATGAAGATTGAGGACATTTGATCGTGATACGGATAATCAAGTTTGCCTCAGTGTGCCCTCTTCATAGAAGAAGTGACCAAATCAGCAAGCAGATAAAATTTGGTACAAGATCAATAGTGCATTATCAGTCAAAGGTATGGCCCATCTACAACATTTGGATCTTCGTTGAGGATGATTGTGAAACATGATATGCTTGGAAGAAAGCAAGGATGTGCCATATACTCATAAAGGAGGATAGTCCAGCAAGCCCCGCTTTAGACAAGAAATCAGCAGAAATATTAAGAGGGTATGTATCTGTGGAAATCGGTCCGCATATCACAATGAGAAGCTTCTGGTGTAAGCAACCCCGTCTTCCCTAGCAAGCAACCCAAGAAGCTTGCAAGGCAAGATTCCTCAGTATGATACATGAATGACTTCAGTGCAAGATTCCACTGTCTTCCTCAGTGCGCTATATTGCTGACTTCCACTGTCTTCCTCAGTGCGAGGAACCCTGTCTTCTGCAGTAAGCAACCGCAAAGGCTTCCGGCATAAGGTACCAAGTCCTTCCCCAACAAGTCTTTAAGAGGGGAAGCTTCCGAAGATCATTACCTAGTCTTCCAGCATAAGTCATCCAAATCTTCCTCAGTGCGGCATTGGTACGAGATATTGCACTACAAATTAACAGCATATGTAAATGAATCCCAAGAATCAGATCAGCAATAGTTTGGTCAGAAGCAAGACTCAGTCAGAATGCAAGTCTACCTCAAGAATCAAATTCTCATTGTGAGCATGTTACCAAGTTCTTGCAAGTCAGTGGTACGATGATGAAGTCAAGATAAGGATCCGACAATCTCACGGGACATGCAAGATAAGAAAGCCAGTTATACACCTCAGTTGGTGACGGCAGGAACCGACAAATTTTGGAGAAATACAACATGGGGCAGCAAAATTGGGTAGTACTAAGCAAGGTCAGTTTCCTCATACCAGGAAAAGGTATATCATTTATCCTTATCACCACCTGGTATGCCTGACGATGAGCTACATGCAAGTACGTGTGAACCTAGTGCAGTTCCTATCACACGGTGCATGAACAAGGATAAGTTACGATTGCCGAAGAATTGCACCGACAGTACCTATGGACACACAAAGAAGCAATATGACCCAACTCTTCAGCAAAGGATCCAGACAAAGAAAACAAGAATGAAGGAGCAACGACCCACAATACAAGTATGATAAATTATTGCATGACCCACATGGTGCAGATACCCCGGTCAGTTTGAGTCAGTATTGATCAGCATGAATATTCACCTGCGGGGTCTACTCAATTTTGGTAAGGAACCCATATCCAAACAACCCGCTTAGTTAATAGCATATGCTCAGATTTGTTAGTATCGAATATCTAGGTTTGTGAAGTTAGCTCAAAGGTCAATTCAATAGTTTGACTCGAGCAACTATGGTAAAGCATCACATAGCCTACTATCCCCATGGATATGCCAACAGAATGAGAAATCCAAATGAGGAATAACACACTCGAAGCATGAGCCCTCACTTATGTGAATCATCATGGATAGCATGTCGTGAACAAAATTCTTCTGCTAGAACCACTGTCAGTCAAGGATGATGATATTATCATATAAGGTCATACACCTTCATGCTGGCCACGACAAGCGACAGTCAAATATTTGGAACGGATCTGATACTCAAGACAGTGGAGCCGGTCAGGATGATTCAGAAATTCCTGCGATAAGTCAGAATCTGTCAGGAAAACGGTTATGCCTCAACTTACTAGTTGGAACTTGAAGGACCTATAGTTAGTTGAGAAACCCAATGCAAAAAGTCAGAGCTTGGGTTTTTATCAAGAAAATATGATCACCACATCATGGAAGGTTGTCAGTACAGACATTGCCATCGAAAATCACCCTCGGATTTGTGAGACAGACATATATTTCAGTCAGGGAAATCACAGATAAGTCAGCAGATATGAAAAGAAATGGAGCCAGTATAAGCGTGAACATGTGAGGTAAGATCTTTCAGAATGTGGATACAGTGAATCAAACCACCCAGAGCCAGTCAGGTAAGTCAGATGAAGAATTCAGTGGGAACAATCAATAAAGGAAAAAAGGATACCCGAGTAGGAAACAGTTTCCTTAAGGTTCGATATATTCACACTTGTTCCTTGAGCAACCAAATCTCGAGGACGAGATTTCTTTAAGGGGGGAAGGTTTGTCAGAGCCTGATTTTTGGCCCTTCCTTTTTCTTTTGATTTTCTGAGGATTTTGCATGAGTTTTCTTTTTCCGTGAATATGTGGTCTGGAAACTGAGGAAGATGACCTCTTCTTTCTTTCCAGAGTGGCTTGTCATCCTCCTATCCAACCCTAGACCTTGCCATTTTCATCCTAGACCTAATCCCAAGACTCTTTTTATTGGGAATATTCCTTTTTCTATTAAAGGAATAACCCTATTTTCCCTAGGTTGTGAAGCCATCTATATTTACATCACTCCAAAAATTCCCAAATAATTCTCATAAATTGTTTGGGTCATATCTTCCTCAAATATGGCAAAAAAATTCATTGCCATGTTTAATAATAATCCTCAAATATTCCTTTTCCTATTCTACCCTAAATGGCACATTGTGAAGCAAGTGCTATTTATCTTTGCCCATTTGACCCCAAACTTTTTGGACATCTTTTCATGTCCAAATAATTGCCCTGTGCCAAAATTCAACTTCATTTGCCTAGCCAAGCTTCCTCAGTAATTTTTCAAAGTTCCTGTCTGAGGGAAGCCTTTGTGAAGGAAGTACTAGTTAGGGTTATCTAGATGAGTTGAAATTTTGCAAACTCCTTAATGTGCTCATATCATTGCCCTCCAATTTTCAGGCCTATCCAATCATCTATGTGAGCACATGACCAAATCTTTGTTTCTGGCAATATTTTCAGGTTATGAAGCAAGTATAATTTCTAATGCTTCAATAATTCTGATAAATTACTAGAACATGCTCATACCCATATAACATATCTCCACCAAATTTGAGACCATTTCCATAAGCCATTTTCCCTCCAAAATTATTGCAAGTTTTTGGTTAGTGGGGATGTTTCTGAAGCAAGTACTATTTTGGCATGTCCATTTGATATGAAACTTTTTCAGCATCTTCATATGACCAAATAACTCTGCCTTGACCAATTTGAGATCAAGTCGATACTCCATGTGAGTGCATCATCATGCTCAAGTTTCTGACCATCTGGTCTGTTGCAAAGCAACTATATTAAGCTTTGGTGCATTTCTCCTCAAACTCCACAGGACTATAGTCCTTCCTAAGCTAACCACCCCACACAACACCTTTGACCCCAATCAGTTCCCTGTTGATCACCAGTGCGCAACCAAGTTTGCAACAACAAACTTTCAGAGAAGAATCCCATCGATCCAGTGCCCCTTTTCTTGACCAATCACCTCCCTTAGGCTCAGTGATGCAGGGACTAATCACCACCCATATCATGGCAGCCTCTCGTGTCTTCTTGATGCCAGCCTGTGCGGTGACCACCGTTTTGGCACACACTCGCAGCTTCCAGAGCGTCTTCTTGCTCGGGCCCCTCTCTCGCTCGTCGTCTCAGCGAGCACGGGCATCTCTCCCAGCTAACCCTTGTCATCGCCATCCTCCTGGACCTCCCCCTCCGTTTGCTTCCTTGGTGAGCCGTCGCCGTCACCGAACAGTTCCTGCCCGTGACTGCATCGTCTTCCACCTCCGTGTCTTCTTCCTCCTCGTGTCCTCGAGAGCTGCCTCATCTTCGTGACCTCTGTGCCTCGTCACCTTCTCCCTCGTCACCTTCCCCATGCCTCCCCGTGATCAATGAGCTCATCAGAGCCTCGACCAGACGTGCCCGGCAGCACTCGGCCAGTACCTCCCTTGCCCGCCTATAAATAGACCTCCCCGGCCTGGTCCGAGCTCACAAATCGCCTTCCACCAGCTCCCAGGACCCTGCCTAGCCTCTCCCCTGAGCACCGGAGCGTCGTGCCCATGTCCGACCGCCGTCTCCTCTGTTCTCGGCCGTCGTGCAAGCCTCTGTCGCTCCACTCCTCCCCGTCGCCCATTCCCTCTCTAAATGGACGCGACGCGCCTCTCTGATCCCGCCGGTGCTATTCACTCCTCCGGAGACGGCCGAAGCTACGAGCTCCCTGGCGGCCAAGGCTCTCCTCCATCGTGGCTCATTGTTCCGCCTGTTCTGCTGCTCTCTGGCATGGGCAGATCCCTCAGGCGGGTGCGGCTCCTCGCGCTGGTCACTCCGGTGGTCCGAGTTCCACCGGAGGTGGCCAAAGTCGGCCGGGCGAGCGCCTGCACCGGCGACTCCCTCTGCTCAGCAGGCGAGTGCGAGAAGAAGAAGAAGATGCCGACCCCCTCCAGCTGGCAGTGGACCCCGCGGGACCCACACGTCAGCGACCCCAAGCCCCAGCCCCGCCACTACCTAGCTGGATAAGTGGAGACGCCTCTCTGAATACGTTTTCTATTCGGGAAAATGCATTCTGTTTCTTTATCGGTTGAAAGTGCGCTTTCGCTTAAAGAAAACGTATTTTCAGAGAAGGCGCTTTCAATTTTTCCGACCGAGGGCCTGTTTGTTATGATTTCATTATAGATAGGTCCTTGGCAGAAAAACCTTTATAACTTTTTGTCCGTAACCCCAATCGAGGTGATTCCAGCTCCTACTTCTTCATCGCGTCGAGCCCATTCTGTTACAATCATTTTCACTATGCTTTAACATACTAGAAATGACAATTTTTCCCTTGCCCCTAATCAGCCCCTTCTGAGAGAGAATCTTTTCCGGTGAATCTTTCAGCGGCTTCACCGCACTTCTTCCCGGAGCTTTCTTCATCCCCAGGCAAGCCACAACCACCCTTTGCATGATGGACAAGCAGTAGCATTGGTTTTCAACTTGAACCTTTAATAACTGTTTGTTGGTTTTGCTACTGCTATCGTTGTTTCGGTTATGTGATGGATCTGTGTTTACTTTCATGCTATGTTCATATGCACCTGGTTATCATGCTCTACTTGCTAGTATTACTTTCATATGTCCATACTTGCTAGTAGTACATGTTGGGTTGGTTATGTTCTTCGGTGCATGCCTATCGTTTGTTACAAGAATACCGTTGATATGCATGTTTCCATTGCATCTAGCTGGTTTATGTTTACTGGGTAGTATTCCTGATATGTTCTTGCATGTTATTTATTTTTGATGCTAGTGGTCATGCTATGTTTCTGAGTAGTGTATACTTGCGATGTTCATGATAGTCAGTATGCCATGCTCAACTGGATAAATGATTTATTGTTGATATGGTTGATGGTTATGTTGCACCCCCATGCTTATGTTGATATCATGTTCATGCATTGTAGTTGCATCATGTTATTTTATTATGGCTCAGACTATAGCATTCAAGTTTAACTGGATCATAATGAACTTGAACAACTGTTGGCTAAGTCATGGTGCCACCAAATCGAGTTGACTAGTGCAACCACATTTGCCTTTTATGGGAATGGCCTTAATGCGTTCTATTGTCATGCCTCTCGCCGGTGCCTCCAACGAGGGAATGTTATGGGCGTGTGCTACCCTGATCAGGTAGGCGGACATAAGCCTTGTGTTCTCGAGTTGTTTGCGCACTTTTGTCCCCGTTAGGGACCGTTTATGTTTTGCCACGACGGTGGCCGTTGATGCCTTTGGTAGGCATGGGGCCACCCATGACTTAGCCCAAAGGGGATTTTGTCGAAGTGGCTGGGAGAGTGTCATGAGCAATAGAGCAATTTTGTCAAAACGTTGTTGGTCCACCCGAATGGGAGTGCGAGGCCTTGGGTTCCATGGTGTGGGTACAGTGTGCTAACCTTTGGAGACAGTGTGTTAAATCTATCGATAGCCGCGCTCGCGGGTAAGGGCACAGTTCGTAGTTGGTCACACTATGGATCAACAATAATAATAATGATGTGCTTAATAACAACCCTGGTTCAATGATGAAAGAGATTGGTTGATATTTATGTGATCGTGAGAGGATCACCGTAGTATCGAGGATACCGAGTTGTTGAATACTTATGATGTTGTGCGAGAATCATGGGTAAATATCAAGCTCCTCGTGGTCATGAATGATTGCTATGATATTGTTTATACCAAGCTTGATTGGATCCTAAGATGATCGTCTGATGTCCGATGTTGGTAAGTGATGCATGTGATGGTTACGAGGTAACCCTGAGCAGAGTAAGTTGGTGCATGATAGTGTCAACATGTTGCATGTTAGTATCATCATGTTTATATGTTCATGCCATGCTCATATTGTGCTAGCGGTATCATCTTGTTCATGCCAAGTTCTTCTTATAATATCATGACAAAACCCTGCTTAATCTGTAATTGCCATGTTGTTGTTTGTCTTGATTGCTATTGGTTGATGTGAGCATGCATGTACATTCAATGTACTGACCTGGCATGTCATGCCAGTTTGCAGGTCATGCCGGATTTGATTGCTTGTTTGTCGTGGATTCCTTGTTTGCGAGCTAGGATAAGCGTTCCAGCCAGAGTCCCTGCGGAGGAGTTCACCACTGTCATTGTTGTTCCACTACTAGAAGTTATTATGTTGCTTCGAGTTGTCCTGCTGCTTGCATAGAGCAACCGTGGTAGGCGTAGTGTCACCGTCCTGATGTAATCCCTTGTACCCATATAGATTGTAATAAAGAGCTGATTTGTTGCTAAGCAGTGATGTATTCTAGAAGACTTTCCCTTTGATCTCGGGGCTGGAATACAGGGCGTTCCGGTTTCTCTGAGCCGGGGTGCCACAGATATTCACGCATATTGGAGGGGGACACGATCCCCTGATCTGGAGCCTGAGCCATCACCTAATCCATATCAGGAGTCTATTTATCAGTGGGATCCGTAGGAGCTCGCTAACCAGTGGAACCCCTAGGATCCTCCTCAGTACACCGCAGAGGGCTACTTTGATCCATGGGCTTAGAACAAATTAGGCCAAAAGCTTAAGCTTGGGGGAGTATGTATTTCTCACCGACATTGCATTCATGTTCACACACTCATTCTAGTTGTCGGTGTTCATACTTTTTCATTGTATTATCCATGTTAGTTTATATTTTTCTTGGTTTCTTCTTGTGTGTTTGAAAAACTTTGAGAAAAACTAAAAATATTAGTTGTAGCTTCTAGCTAGTTTACTGTTCATGCTTGTAGTAGTAGTATTATAAGAAAACCCCAAAATATTTCTTGTTCTTGTTTTTGCTTGATGGGAGCTTTCCTGTGTAAATAGTTTTTCTCGTTCTTGTTTTACTTCTTTCAGAAAAAACAATACCTCCAAAAACATTTCGGTGTGTTTCTTGGAAATCCTTTTCTTTTCTTTCCTTTGGGGGTCGAGAGGAGAAGACCACAATGAAAAATGATGAGTGGCTCTCATATGCATTATTGTTGATCTAAGAAAAAACCCATATTACCTTGTCTTATCCTTTGAATAAATTTTTGCAGATTCTAGCATAGTCCAATGCACGTGCACTATTATTATTGTCCACACCATTCGGTCGTGCAAGTGAAAGGCAATAATGATAATATATGATGAAATGATTGAGATGAGGAAAAGCTAATGAACTCGACCTATCTTGTTTTTGTAAATATGATTAGTTCATCATTCCTTATTCAGCTTATTATGAATGAAACTTGTTTGCAATGACAATTAGAGATTATAGTTACTCATGCCATGCTGAATTACCTAGGAGTTTATAATGGTTTACCATGTGTGCCAACATGCTATTAAAATGGTTGTAATGTAGTATGATAGGATGGTACCTCCTTTGAATGATTCGAGTGACTTGACTTGGCACGTGTTCACGCATGTAGGTGAAACAAAATCAACATTGCCTCTGATACGTCTCCAACGAATCTATAATTTTTTATTGTTCCATGCTATTATATTATCAATCTTGGATGTTTTGCTATTTTATATGATTTTGGGACTAACCTATTAACCTAGAGCCCAATGCCAATTTCTGGTTTTCCTTGTTTTTGAGTATTGCAGAAAAGGAATAGCAAACGGGGTCCAATTGACCTGAAAATTTATAGACATTATTTTTGGACCAGAAAAAGCCCACGGAGCATCGGAGATGGACCACAAGAGTCCTGAGGATACCATGAGGGTGGAGGGCGCGCCCTACCCCTTGGGCACGCCCCCCTACCTCGTGGTTGCCTCAGAGACCCTACAATGATCTCTTCGTTTGTTCTCCGATATTAGTGACTTTGGAGTGACTCTTTGTTGCACATTGAGGGATTGTTATATGATCTAGTTATGTTATCGTTGTTTAGAGAACTTGCACTAGTGAAAGTATGAACCCTAGGCCTTATTTTCAAGCATTGCAATACCGTTTTCGCTCACTTTTGTTACTTGCTACCTTGCTGTTTTTATATTTTCAGATTACAAAAACCTATATCTACCATCCATATTGCACTTGTATCACCTTCTCTTCGCCGAACTAGTGCACCTATACAATTTACTATTATATTGGGTGTGTTGGGGACACAAGAGACTCTTTGTTATTTGGTTGTAGGGTTGTTTGAGAGAGACCATCTTCATCCTACGCCTAACACGGATTGATAAACCTTACGTCATCCACTTGAGGGAAATTTGCTACTTTCCTACATAACTCTGCGCTTGGAGGCCCAACACGGGTCTACAAGAAGAAGGTTGTGTAGTAGACATCAACATCCACGATATTTATGTTCATGGTGATTTATATCCTACTCATGCTTGCACTCAGTGTTGGTTAATCTTAATGCATGTTTATAACTATCGGCGCTCTCTAGTTGGTCGCTTCCTAGTCTCTTTCTAGCCTTCACTTGTACTGAGCGGGTATACTGCTTGTGCATCCACTTCCATAAACCCCAAAGTTGTTCCATATGAGTCCACCATACCAACCTATATGCAGTATTTACCCGCCATTCCAAGTAAATTTGCATGTGCCAAACTCTAAACCTTCAAATGAAATTTTGTTTTGTATGCTCGAATCGCTCATGTAGCAACTAGGGTTGTCCATACCTTCCATGCTAGGTGGGTTATTCTCACAATGAGTGGACTCCGCTAATCATTCACGAGAAAATAGCTGGTAGCCGGGATGCCCAGTCCCATGCTCAAATCAAATCAAAATAATTGCAAACAAAACTCCTCCAGGATTGTTGTTAGTTGGACGGTACCCGTTGTTTTGGACCAGCTATGGAATGTGCTTGTTGGTGGTAGGGCAGTATAAACTTTACCATTCTATTTGGGAACCGCCTATAATGTATGTTGGATGGAAGATACCAAGATCTCTTGCTTGTTCTGTTGACAATGAAAGCATACCGCTCAAAATATTATTTTTCTCTATTTCAAAACTCGAGCTCTGGCACCTCTTCAAATCCCTGCTTCCCTCTATGAAGGGCCTACTATTTACTTTTATGCTGAGTCATCATCCTCTTATAAAAAGCACCAGTTAGAGAGCACAACTGTCATTTGTATGCATTGTTATTAATTGATATTGAGTATGACCGTGACTAGATCTTTTTCACCATGAATTACAATGTCTAGTCAGTCCTTGATCTTCAGGGGTGCTCTGCATTTATGTTTTGCGGTCTCAGAAAGTGCTAGTGAGATACCATCTTGTTATATCATATCCTGATTATTTTGAGAAAGTGTCGTCATCCGAGATTTATTATTATTACTCGCTAGTTGATTATGCCATTCATATGAGTAAATGTGAGACCTAAATGTTATTGTGAATATGGTTAGTTCATAATCTTTGCTGAAAACTTGAATGTTGGCTTTACATATTTGCAACAAGATCAAACAGAGTTTGTAAAAGTTTTTCTTTATCACTTTTAGTTTGTTAACTGATTTCTTGAGGACAAGCAATGGGTTAAGCTTGGGGGAGTTGATACATTTCCATCGTATCTACTTTTCCAAACTCTTTTGCCCTTGTTTTGGACTCTAATTTGCATGATTTGAATGGAATTAAGCTGGACTGACGTTGTTTTCAGCAGAACTGCCATGGTGTTATTTTTGTGCACGAACAAAAGTTCTTGGAATCATCTGAAACTTCACGGAGATAACTTTTGGAATAAATAAAAAATCTTGGCGAAAGAATCAATCGAAGGGGACCCACACACTATCCACAAGGGTGGGGTGCGCTTGTGGCCCCCCAGGACCTCCACCGACCTCAACTCCAACTCCATATATTCATGTTCAGGGAGAAAAAAAATTAGAGAGAAGAATTCATCGCGTTTTACGTTACAGAGCCGCTGCCAAGCCCCGTTCTTCCCCGGGAGGGCAGATCTGGAGTCCATTCGGGGCTTCGGAGAGGGGAATCCATCGCCATCATCATCATCAACCATCGTCCATCACCAATTTCATGATGCTCACCACTGGGCGTGAGTAATCCCATCGTAGGCTAGTTGGATGCTGATGGGTTGGATGAGATTTACCATGTAACTGAGTTAGTTTTTTTAGGGTTTGATCACTAGTATCCATTATGTTCTATGATTGAAGTTGCTATGACTTTGTTATGCCTAATGCTTGTCGCTAGGGCCCGAGTGCCATGATTTCAGATCTGAACTTATTATGTTTTCATGAATATATGTGAGTTCTTGATCCTATCTTGCAAGTTATAGTCACCTACTACGTGTTATGATCCTGCAACCCTGGAGTGACAATAGTCGGGACACTTCCCGGTGATGATCGTAGTTTGAGGAGTTCATGTATTCACTAAGTGCTAATGCTTTGTTCCAGTACTCTATCAAAAGGAGGCCTTAATATCCCTTAGTTTCCAATAGGACCCTACTGCCATGGGAGGGTAGGACAAAAGATGTCATGCAAGTTCTTTTCCATAAGCAGGTATGACTATATTCGGGATACATGCCTACATTATATTGATGAATTGGAGCTAGTTCTGTGTCACCCTATGTTATAACTGTTGCACCATGAATGTCATCCGACATAATTATCCACCATTGATCCATTGCCTACGAGCTCGTTTCATATTGATCTCTGCTAAGTTACTTTTCCGTTGCCATTGTTATGATTGCTACAAAACTGCTACTGTTACTTTTGTTACTATTACCGTTACTTCTATACTACTTTTCTACTAAATACTTTGCTGCAAATATTAAGTCTTTCAGGTTTGGTTGAATTTACAACTCATCTTCTAATACTTGAGAATATTCTTTGGCTCCCTTTGTGTCGAATCAATAAATTTGGGTTGAATACTCTACCCTCGAAAACTGTTGCGATCCTCTATACTTGTGGGTTATCCTGATCTATGATGTCTCTTACTAATTTCCCACTATCGTTTTGGGGTTATGCATTAGAGACAGCTGCATTCATGTTAAATAGGGCACCGTCAAAATCCGTTGAGACGACACCGTATGAACTTTGGTTTTGCAAGAAACCTAAGCGGCCGTTTCTTAAAGTTTCAGCCTGATAAGCTTAAACCCAAATCGTAGAAGTGCATCTTCATAGGATACCCTAAGGAAACAATTGGGGTACACCTTCTACCAAAGATCCGAAGGCAAGATCTTTGTTGCCGAGAATGGATCCTTTCTAGAGAAGGAGTTTCTTTCGAAAGAAGTGAGTGGGAGGAAAGTAGAACTTGATGACGTAATTGTACCTTCTCTCAAATTGTAAAGTAGCACATCAGTGAAATTCGTTCCCGTGATGCCTACACCAACTAGAGATGAAGCTAATTATGATGATCATGAAACTTCAGATCAAGTTACTACTGGACCTCATAGGTCGAACAGAGCATGTTCCGCACAAAAGTGGTATGGTAATGCTGTCTTGGAAGTCATGTTATTAGACCATGGCGAACCTACGAACTATGAAGAAGCTATGATGAGCCCAGATTCTGACAGATAGCTTGAGGCCATGAAAGCTGAGATAGGATCCATGTATGAGAACTAATTGTGGACTCTGGTGGACTTGCCCAATGATCGGCAAGCTATTGAGAATAAATGGATCTTCAAGAGGAAGACGGACACTTATGGTAGTGTTACTATCTACAAAGCTCGACTTGTCGCAAAAGGTTTTCGAAAAGTTCAAGGAGTTGACTATGATGAGACTTTCTCACTCGTAGTGATGCTTAAGTCTGTCCGAATCATGTTAGCAATTGCCGCATTTTATGAAATCTGGCAAATAGATGTCAAAACTACATTCCTTAATGGATTTCTTAAAGAAGAGTTGTATGTGATGCAACCAGAAGGTTTTGTCGATCCTAAAGGTGCTAACAAAGTGTGCAAGCTCCAGCAATCCATCTATGGACTGGTGCAAGCATCTCGGAGTTGGAATATACGCTTTGATGAGGTGATCAAAGCATATAGTTTTATACAGACTTTCGGAGAAGCCTGTATTTACAAGAAAGTGAGTGGGAGCTCTGTAGCATTTCTAATATTATATGTGGATGACGTATTGTTGATTGGAAATGATATAGAATTTCTGGATAGCATAAATGGATACTTGAATAAGAGTTTTTCAAAGAAAGACTTCGGTAAAGCTGCTTATATATTGGGCAACGAGATCTATAGAGATAGATGAGGATGCTTGATAAGACTTTCAATGAGTACATACCTTGACAAGATTTTGAAGGAGTTCAAAATGGATCAGTCAAAGAAGGAGTTCTTGCCCGTATTATAAGGTGTGAAGTAGAGTAAAGACTCAAAACCCGACCACGGCAGAAGATAAAGAAAGAATGAAAGTAATTCCGTATCCTCAGCCATAGGTTCTATAAAGTATGCCATGCTGTGTACCAAACCTGTTGACTACCTTGCCATTAGTTTGTCAAGAGGGTACAATAGTGATCAAGGAGTAGATCACTGGACAACGGTCAAAATGATCCTAAGCGGACTAAGGAAATAATTCTCGGATATGGAGGTGATAAAGAGTCGTCATAAAGAGTTACGTCGATGAAAGCTTTATCACCGATCTGGACGTCTCTGGGTGTATAGTACCAGCAAAAGTTGCGCGGCACAAGAGAGGCTAGCAATAGTGGAAGGGTAAGAGTGCGTATAATCCATGGACTCAACATTAGTCATAAAGAACTCATATACTTATTGCAAAAATCTACAAGTTATTGAAACAAAGTACTACGCGCATGCTCCTAGGGGGATAGATTGTTAGGAAAATACCATCGGTCGTCCCCGACTGCCACTCATAAGGAAGATAACCAAAAAAAATCATGCTCCAACTTCATCACATAACGGTTCACCATACGTGCATGCTATGGGAATCAAAAACTTCAACACAAGTATTCCTCAAATTCACAATTACGCAACTAGCATGACTCTAATATTAGCACCTTTGTATCTCAAAACAATTATCAAGCATCAAGTTGATCATAGTATTCAATTCACTTCCTATGATAGTTTTGACTATACCCAACTTGGATGCTCATCATTCTAGGACCAATTTTATAACCATAGAAAATACCATGATGTTATAAAAGACTCTCAAAATAATATAAGTGAAGCATGAGAGATCAATAATTTCTTCAAAATAAAACCACCACCGTGCTCTAAAAAGATATAAGTGAAGCACTAGAGCAAATTTTTCTAGCTCAAAAGATATAAGTGAAGCACATAGAGTATTCTAATAAATTCCGAATCATGTGTGTCTCTCCCAAAAGGTGTGTACAGCAAGGATGATTGTGGTAAACTAAAAAGCAAAGACTCATATCATACAAGACGCTCCAAGCAAAACACATATCATGTGGTAAATAAAAATATAGCTCCAAGTAAAGTTATCGATAGACGAAGACTAAAGAGGGGATGCCTTCCAGGGCATCCCCAAGATTAGGCTTTTGGTTGTCCTTGGATTATCTTGGGGTGCCATGGGCATCCCCAAGCTTAGGTTCTTGCCACTCCTTACTCCATAATCCATCAAATCTTTACCCAAAACCTGAAAACTTCACAACACAAAACTCAACAGGAAATCTCATGAGCTCCGTTAGTGCAAGAAATAAAAACCACTACTTAAGGTACTGTAATGAACTCATTCTTTATTTATATTGGTGTTAAGCCTACTGTATTCCAACTTCTCTATGGTTCAGACCCCCCCCCCACCCCGCGATACTAGCCATAGATGCATCAAAATAAGCAAACAACACACGAAAACAGAATCTGTCAAAAACAGAACAGTTTGTAGCAATCTGTAACTTTCGAATACTTCTGGATCTTTAAAAATCCTACCAAAATAGGAAGTCCTAGGAAATTTGTCTATTGATCTACTTCAAAAAGAATCAACTCAAAAGCATGTTTCTGTGATTTATTAGATTTTTTCTCGTGAGCGCAAAAGTTTCTGTTTTTCAGCAGAATCAAATTAACTTTCACCCAAGATGATCCTATAGGTTCTACTTGTCACAAAAACCAATTAAAACATAAAACCACATCTAAACAGAGGCTAGATGAATAACTATTACTAAACAGGAACAAAAATCAAGGAACAAAAATAAAATTGGGTTGCCTCCCAACAAGCGCTATCGTTTAACGCCCCTAGCTAGGCATAAAAGCGAGGATATATCTAAGTACTGCCATAATAATAAGATAGATAACGAAAACTCATCTCATATTCTCTATGTTCAGCAGAAAGTTTTCTTTGCGGCAAGAAAAAGTAATCAAAAGGGCTAAATTTAATGGGACAAAAGTCCCCAAGATCAATCTCGGGAGGTATGGGTTCCTCCTTTGGCCCTTCATATTGTACAACCAATTCGTCATTATAAGCATTGTTTCGACAGAACATCATGAGTCTATACTCAAGAGAATATCCTAACTCATTATTTCGAATAGCAACATCATTATTAAGTTCGGAAATTCTATCAACTAGAACAGTGGTAGGAATCTTTTTCCAAAGGTTTTCATTAAAAGCAACATAGTCCAAAGATTGGAAACGCATTATTTCCTTTTGATCGAAGAGGATCGCCTCCATGGGAGGACAGCCAGCGTTTACCCTATAGTGCGCAAAAATTTCATTGGCTTCTTTTATTATAAATCTAAACTCATGAGCCAAGAAGATAGTAGCTGCACGCTTAACAGAAGAATGCTCAATATTGGAAAATTCTAGGAAAATCCTTTGAATGCAAGGATGCATATGCATAAATTGTCTTTCGAGTTCAACTATAAGCATGGAGATAGCATCTACAAGACTACTAGTTCTATGAAGAATAGATCCACCCATAGAGGGTAAAGCACCGGAACAAGTAAAGAAATCTTGAATAACCCCTTTTCCAATAATATTACCACTACTGATACAAAACTTTTAGTATGTAAGATGGGTGGTTCTTCAACACGATCATCAAAAACATCAAAATCTTCCATGTTATTACTATTGTTCTTATCAATGATAACCTCCCCGGTTTCAAACATAGCGGCAGTAAATACAAGGAGCAAACAAAAAAGAGGCGAGCGGAAAAGAGAGGGCGAAAAAACGGCAAGGGTGAAGCAGGGGAGAGGAAAACGAGAGGAAGATGGCAAATAATGTAATGCGAGGGAGATGAGTTTGTGATGGGTACTTGGTATGTCTTGACTTGAGTGAAGATCTCCACGGCAACGACGCAAGAAATCCTTCTTGCTACCTCTTGAGCATGCGTTGGTTTTTCCCTTGAAGAGGAAAGGGTGATGCAGCGAAGTATCGTAAGTATTTCCCTCAGTTTTTTAGAACCAAGGTACCAATCCAGTAGGAGACTCCTCACAAGTCCCACGCGCCTACACGAAAAAACAAGAACCTTGCAACCAACACGATAAAGGGGCTGTCAATCCCTTCACGGCCACTTGCAAAACTGAGATCTGATAGAGATAATATGATAAGATAAATATTTTTCGTATTTTTATGATATAGATTGAAAAGTAAAGATTGCAAACTAAAGTAGATTGGAAACATATATGATAGAGAATAGACCCGGGGCCATAGGTTTCACTAGTGGCTTCTCTCAAGATAGCATAATTTTTATGGTGGGTGAACAAATTACTGTCGAGCAATTGATAGAAAAGTGCATAGTTATGAGAATATCTAGGCATGATCATGTATATAGGCATCAAGTCCACAACAAGTAGATCGAAATGATTCTGCATCTACTACTATTACTCCACATATCGACCGACTCCTGCCTGCATCTAGAGTATTAAGTTCATAAGAACAGAGTAACGCATTAAGCAAGATGACATGATGTAGAGGGATAAACTCAAGCGATATGATATAAACCCCATCTTTTTATCCTCGATGGCAACAATACAATACGTGCCTTGCTGCCCCTGCTGTCACTTGGAAAGGACACCGCAAGATTGAACCCAAAGGTAAGCACTTCTCCCATTGCAAGAAAGATAAATCTGGTAGGCCAAACCAAACTGATAATTCGAAGAGACTTGCAAAGATAACAAATCATACATAAAAGAATTCAGAGGAGATTCAAATATTTCTCATAGATAAACTTGATCATAAACCCACAATTCATCGGATCTCGACAAACACACCGCAAAAAGAGTTACATCGAATAGATCTCCACGAAGATCGAGGAGAACTTTGTATTGAGATTCAAAGAGAGAGAAGAAGCCATCTAGCTAATAACTATGGACCCGAAGGTCTGTGGTAAACTACTCACAACTCATCGGAGAGGCCTTGGTGATGATGGAGAGGCCCTCCATGGTTGATTCCCCCTCCGGCGAAGCGCCGGCGAAGGCTCCAAGATGGGATCTCGCGGATACAGAAGGTTGTGGCGGTGGAAATAGTTTTTCGTGGTGCTCCTGGATGTTCTTGGGGTACGTAGATATATATAGGAGGAAGAAGTAGGTCGGTGGAGCCACGAGGGGGCCACGAGGTAGGGGGCGCACCCCCAGGGGCACGCCGGGCACACTCGTGGCCACCTCGTTTACTGCTTGACGTCCACTCCAAGTTTCCTGGATTCCGTTTGTTTCAAAAAGATCGCTCCCGAAGGTTTCATTACGTTTGGACTCCGTTTGATATTCCTTTTCTGCGAAACACTGAAATAGGCAAAAAGACAGCACTTTGGGCTGGGCCTCAGGTTAGTAGGTTAGTCCCAAAAATGATATAAAAGTATATAGTAAAGCCCATAAACATCCAAAATCGGTAATATAATAGCATGGAACAATCAAAAATTATAGATACATTGGAGACGTATCATGGGTGAGTGGAGGGATGGTCTGGCCAGCAGTGGGAGTAGTAGGGGGCGGTGAGGCCTCCGTGACAGCACAGCCGGCCACGAGAGGCAGGAGCAGGCGACACGACCGGTGCTGCTTTGGGCGGCTGGAGCAAGAAGACCAGAGGTTGAAGAAGCACTACGGTCGTTGGATGGACATCGTAGAGTCACTTGAGCTAGAATCATTCATATTGACTAAGTTGACGAAGCCCTCCGTCCCCGTTAACTTAGTAGGCCCACAAGTCAGCCTCTCACTATACTGGGTCCCAGCTAGCAGGGGAGTATTCATGTTTTTGTGCATAATAAAGAGGCACTTTCTTGCATGCGAAGATATAGCTGGTGGGTCCGAGCTATCAGCGGTGGTAACGTTTTTCGTGAAATACAGAGGTCCTATCGATGGGTCCCAGATGTCAAGTGGAGGAATCATTATTTTGCGCGTAATAAGGAGTCATTTCCTTGCGTGCGGCCGTGGACCCAGCTGTCAGCCTCTCCACGTACAGTCCACTTCAGATGCATGTCGATCGTTGACCACGTTGACCACGCCGCGCCGAGAGCACCAGGGCGGTGGACGACGGCGAGGCCTAGGAAGGGAACGATACGGAGCCAGGGAAGACTCGGCAGTTGTTTCCCACGCGGAGGGGAGTACGACTGTACGAGGGTTTACTAGTTCGTTTGCCGTTGTCGGAGAATAACAACATGCGTGGGTGAGTACAGGGATGGCTAGGCCAGCGATGGGAGTATACTGGGCGGTGAGGCCTGTGCGGCAGCACAGCCGGCCGTGGGAGGAGGGAGCAGGCAGTCCCGCTGGCGCTTGTTTGAGCTGCTGGAGCAGGAAGAGAAGATTGAAGAAGGACGATGACCGTTGGATGGACATCCAACAATCACTGCTTGTGCGTCAACCTTTTTTTAGGAAAGCCTCAAATCTGTGGAAAACAGCATACAACCCATCTGTCACTGTTTCTAATAGTTTACAGCCCATTTGCTAATTCTTAAGGTATTTTTGGAGCCCATATTCTTTTTGTTAGCATTACAGCCCATATTGTGGCCACGGTTAAAAAATTATACGAAATTTTGCATATTTCGGTGCGGTCCGAACTGTTTTTAATCCCGAAATTTCGAGTCACATTCAAACTGATTTTAAAAATAAATGTATATCAATATAAAATCCAACAAATTGTACAAGCATAAAAATCAATGCAATTTAAAATCTCGAAATGTAAAAAAAGAAATTTGAAACTAATTGCCGGTTTGATGTGTTTTAAAAATGTACAGCCCATTTCTCATTACTGATAGGCCATTTTCTCGGTCAGCCGAATGAAGCTCTCCTCATCTTGAAAGATTTGTAGCCCAACAAACCTGACAAAGCGACTTACTTGACAAATCACAAAAAAACTGGGCTAGCCATTTTCAGAAAGAAAGAAAAACAACTGGGCTCGTCTGTGGTAAAAACAAAAGAAAAGGCTGTCTAAACAGGCCAGAATGCCCCGCACAGCCCAGTTGACACCCTGCTTCCGTTTCAAAATCAAATAGGATAAAAGCCACTCCAATTATGGTGATTCATAAAAATGCCACTTCAATTTTCCAAACTTTGAAAAATGCTACTGCAATTTTTGCAAACTTTGAAACACGCCACTGCAATTTACAAACTTTAAAAAATGCCACTCCAGACTTTGAAAAATGCAACTGGAAATGGCATGAAATGGCATTTTTCAAAGTTTGGAAATTGCAGTGGCATTTCTCGGAATCACCAGATTTGGAGTGGCATTTATCAAATTAACCCAAAACAAAAATAACTTGGCGAGCTGCTGGGTCCCTAGTGTCAGCCGCTCGTTGTGCAATTCTCTCGTTTATTGACTACGTTGACAATGGCATGGGACCCAGATGTCAGAAATCCATTAGGAAGAGCCATTTCTTTACTGGCTTTAAATAAGGAGGCACTTGCTTCCATACTGCCATGACCTTGGCGGGTCCCTGCTATCATCCTCTCCACGTACAATCATCTCCTGATTGTGTGCGCATCAACTTGGTAGGCCCAAAAGTCATCCTCTAAACCCTTGGCGGACAAATACAACCCATTTAAAAAAATAACAACCCATTCCATACGTTCAAACGGAAAGTTCAACATTCAGAGCAAAGTAATAGGTCTGATCCAGATATAGAGTATTGAACTTCCACGTTGAAAACCATCATAGCCAAGTTAAATATCTACTCCCACTAATACTCTAGTAGCGTACAAGTACTAACTTACTCTTAGCTAACTAGACGATGCCTGCCACCATCTGTGGTACACGCTAAACGACGGCAATGGCGTCCTCCGCCTCGCCTCGGACTTGCCAGAGGTGCGATAGGGCGCGTTGCTCGCGCGCGTTGGCCCTTTCCATGCCGGCATGGTCCACTGAAGCTTCGGCTTCTAAGCGGGAAATCCACTTGACGAGCTGGTAGTGAAATTTGGTGTCGCGAACGTGTGCGTGCTCGACAGCCTCCAGGGCTAGTTGCCGGGCGCCGGCCTCCATGTAGTCGGCCGAGTTGCAGGAGCTCTCCTCGCGACTCCGAGCATCGGTGCGCTGCTGCTCCATGTCCCGCTGGCGGCGCAAATCAGTGATACACTGCTCCTCTGCCAGGCGGTCGCGCTCCAACAACTCCTTATACTCCGCATTGCCATCTAAAGACCGATAGAATGCCTCCTCCCTTAGTCTGCCTTCTAGTGTAAAACTGAACACTAGTTTCGGCGGTGACCACCTCCAGCATCGCCCATCATGGATGGGCGGGGGCATGGCGGACGTGGCGAGAGCAAGGATAAGTGGCGAGAGACGTCGGGCCGGTGGGGGATTATGAGGATAGGGAGAGTTGGGTGATGGTTGTCGGTGTCAAAACCGGCGGATCTCGGGTAGGGGGTCCCAAACTGTGCGTCTAAGGCTGATGGTAACAGGAGGCAGGGGACACGATGTTTACCCAGGTTCGGTCCCTCTCTATGGAGGTAATACCCTACTTCCTGCTTGATTGATCTTGATGATATGAGTATTACAAGAGTTGATCTACCACGAGATCGTAGAGGCTAAACCCTAGAAGCTAGCCTATGATTCTGATTGTCCTTGTCCTACGGACTAAACCCTCCGGTTTACATAGACACTGGAGGGGGATAGGGTTACACAGAGTCAGTTACAGAGAAGGAGATCTACACATCCAAATCGCCAAGCTTGCCTTCCACGCAAAGGAGAGTCCCACCCGGACATGGGATGAAGTCTTCAATCTTGTATCTTCATAGTCCAACAGTCCGGCACAAGCATATAGTCCGGCTGTCTGAGGACCCCCTAATCTAGGACTCCCTCAGTAGCCCCTAAACCATGCTTCAATGACGATGAGTCCGGCGCACAGATTGTCTTCAGCATTACAAGGCAGTTTCCTTTTCCGAATACTCCAAGGTATATTTTGAACACATGAATCGTGTCCGGCTCTGCAAAAAAAATTCCACATACCACCGTAGAGAGCATAGTTCTTCATGAATCTAATCTGCTGACAATTTTTCATAGCGCGACACCACACCACGGCCCGGCCTCTATGCCAACCGTTTTTCACAACCGGCTACGGCACGCTTTGCAAGGCGGTTTTGGTGGCACATCTTGTCGAAGCAGAGATCGTGTCCCCTTATCACGGGATTCTCATCAATACGTGTGTGGGTAACCCAACCGTGCCATCAATGCGGCGCTTGGGGAATAAGCGAGTTTACAGGGCAAGTGGGGAGGCGCACAGTTTCTACCGCTTTTATAAAGAGATAAGAATTCCCCTTTTTCACCCACGCCTTCTTCTTCCTCTGCTCATCCATTCTCTCTTTCTCAAGCTCTAGCGCCCAAGCATTCGTCTTCTCTGCCCACAAAGGCCCTCCGGAAATGTCCGGATCCAGAGCAGGAGGCAAGTGGATGGCATCTACCGTCCGGGAGAAAGATATTAAAAAACCTTGGGAGGCCGGGTATCTGGACAAGAGAACCAGGCATCGTCTTCCGACGATGGGACAGATCGTCCCTACTCTGGAACCCCACGAGAGGGTTGTATTCCTCCCTCACTTTGTCGGCGGGCTAGGGTTTCCCCTCCATCCATTCGTTCGCGACATCATGTACTATTATGGGATCGATTTTCATGATCTATCCCCCAATTCCTTCCTCAACATCTCGACATTCATCGTCGTGTGCGAGCCCTTTCTCCGCATCTCGCCACACTTCGGCTTATGGCTGAAGATTTTCAATGTGAAGCCCAAGGTAGTGGGTGGTGAGCATGCTGAGTGCGGAGGAGCCATGGTGAGCAAGATGCCCGACGTCACATGGCCATCAGGTACCTTCAATGATTCCGTCAAGGGGTGGCAACAACAGTGGTTCTATGTCACCGAGCCACGCGGCACCACATGGGCCGCAGCTCCCGAATTCCGATCCGGAGCTCCACTGCGGCTGACGTCCTGGCCCAAGAAGGGCATGAACTGGTCTTCGAGTTGTCGGTGCTCCAAACGCGTGTCAAGGGTATGGAAGGCAAGAATATCAAACTTGTCGATGTAGTCCAGGTAATGTTGGTCCGCCGGATTCTCCCTTGTTAACACCGGGCCTGCAACTTATGTGAGTTCGACCCGGCCAAGCACCAAACCTTACTAAGGCTCTTCGTCTCATCGCAGGAAGACATCTGGAAAGTGCTCTTTAAATCCGGCAAATCGTGTCCGAATTCAGCCGAGAACCGTGGGTATCAACTATCCCGCCCCGCAAGTCTGGTAAGTCTTCATACGTTGGCAAGTCACATGCTTTTATCTGCATAATCCGAGGAAAAAATGCTTAATGTTTTCTTCCACAACCCTTCTAGGGTTGGACGAGGAAGGTGGGGCGGATCTATTGTCCGGCCCCACTGCCAGAAGAACCGGCCGGCCCACTTCTGACGAATATGCTAGTCCTGGCAATTTATAAGGCACCGAAGAAGAAATCCGATAAGTAGGCCAAAAGGACCAGGGGCGGCCTTCGTAGCCGCAGTACTTCGGACACAACATCCGAAGACTCCAATGCACGCTCTTCCTCCAAGGAGGACGAGGAAGAGGAGGAAAACCAATCCCCCCCAGCAACGGGAAGAAGCAAAAGGACGGCCTCCACACACATGGAGGCCGAGTCGAACAAGAAGGGAAAAACTCTCCTTCCGGAGGAATCCGCCGCTGCCACCGACAGCAGCCTGGAGTGGGATCCCAAGGCCCAGCCCCTCGTGAAATCATGAGCATACAGAACCTTGACACATTACGCATCCAGACTTACTATTGTATGACGTTTAATCATTGAGCCACGTTGTTTTGTAGTCCGGCAAGGTCCCGCACCGAACAATCCTCATCGAAGGATTCGCTTGGCTCGGATGCTATGGACAGCAGGACACCCGCGAAGGCCCCCTCCCCAAAACACCTGAGTGGCACCGAGGCACCGTCCCAGAGGGACCCAGGCCAAGGAGGGGGCGAAGAGGTCGTCAAGGCGGCGCCAGGGGGTCATACTTTGGTGGCCGGACACACGGGAGAAAAGGCTCCCATGGACATCAACGGCGGGGGCTATCTTGAATTCGGCCCCCAGCCAGACACAATTCCGGAGACCGATACGGCTCCAGAATCAGGCAGGCAGCCTCCCTTGACAGGAGGAGGCGCGCCCGTTGCACCGGCGACCTCTGCCCAACCAGAGGTGTCGGATACCTTATCAGCGGCGCTGAAGAGCGCCTCCATCATGGAAGAACATCGTGCCCTTATGGGTGCGGTGATTGAGAAGATCCAGTCCACTAAGAGCGGGCTGAATGAAGCCTGCGTCAGCCTTATAACGGGCTTTGAGGTATGTTTTGTGAGGTTTGAAAGAGTGTTATAGTATAGGTGGTAGCCCCTGATACACTGTTCGGTGAAAGAAAGAACCGAGTAGAGGATCAAATATATGTTCACAGGAGACTCACCTTATGGCACCTCGCCCTCTTTTTGTATATAAGTAGGCGTCTGCGGCAACTGCCGCCTCTTATACTGCAGAAGTCTCCGGACTGAAGTAGAGTCTAGAGCGGGCCGAAGAAGAACTCGGTCGAGTGAAGAAGCAGTTGGAGGATAAGCAAGGTATGCAAAAACCTTGTTCGCATTCAGAGCGAATTAATAATTTAGTATGATGAAAATATTTTATGACGTGCTCTAGGGGCGACGACCGAAATTGAGGCTCTTAAGAAGGCTGTGGCCGAAGCCGAGAAGAAGGCAGCCACAGAGCAGGTTCTTCGCAAAAAGCACGAGGCCAGGGTTATGGAAGCTGAGCAAGAGCTCTAAGAGGCCGTGAAGAAATGCAAGACCTTGGAGCAGAGTTTAACTGAGAAAGAATCCGAACTCACCAAGGCTCATCAGGCCGCATGCGATGCCCAAGGGGAAGCCCAGGGCGCCCTGCAGGAAATCCACGAGGCAAAGAAGATCGCGGCGGGTAAGGCTTTTTTATACAATTCATGTTTACTAATTTGATTTCGGATTTCTCCAGGGATATTTGCGGAGCTGCCACGTAGCATATCCGATGCCGCGCAATTCTACCGAGCCAAAGAAGGGAGCACTGCGGAGAAGCTCTTCTGGTCATAGTATCTAGCTCTAGAGTATCCGGTGCCTTTCGCCGAACAACTGAAGCAGCTGATTGAACTGCATAAGGCAGCCGAACTTGCCATGAAGGATTTAATTATCCAGCTATGGCCTGCCGAGCCAAATCCCAGCAGCTACTTCGCGCTTGTGAAGTGGCTTGTGAATGCCTGCCCTCGACTTGAAGTCATTAAGCGGTCGGTCTATATGGAGGGTGCGCGAATGGCTTTCGCTCACGCGAAGATGCACTGGGCGAAGATGGATGCTGAAAAGCTAATGACCGAAGGACCGCCAGAGGGGAAGGAGCACCACAAGCCCGAGTTATATTATGATAATGTCCTGAAAGGGTCCCGTCTTGTAGCGGAGCAATGTGCCAAGGACATTATATTTCCGTGAATATATTCACGCTATCTCATGTAGTATTAAACAAGGTCATTTAAATAATATAATGTATGTTATTTGAGAAGCTGACCTCCTGTGCGGCCATTTTATATATTAAATCTGAGAGTTGGCCAGTCGTCAGCTTCTGCCCCCACGTAGGAAGTACGGGGGTGTTCGGGATTAACCTGAGCACTCTTTACCCCAGTGTTGGGTCCTTAAAGCAGGTGTTCAGTGCAATGAACCAGGCATCGGACTGTAAGGCTTTATCACTCTCACTTAGCCATAGGAGTTTGACAAAAGAAAGGTAGGCGCAGCCCCTAGTGTTCGGAAGGTCGTACTAGGGGCTCTATAAGCACCTGATCGGAAAAAACGATCCCTCACATGCTGCATTAGTTACCGCATAATGTGGAAGAAATCCTTAAAGATTTCGTAACCTCTCGAACAGCCGATCCGCTCTCGCCGTATCATGACAGTCAGTTTTCGGCTTTCTCTACTGAGGCGCTCGTCTAGAAGAACCGGGACACAATCGCAATAGTCCTCCCTTTACTACCCTAGCCGATATAGCGGAACGTACGGTAGCAAGCACAGGAGCTGGGCAACCCAACTGTTGACCCAAGACATGATTCGGAGCTGATGCATATAATGCTATAAGTTCGGGGTGCCGAACGATCGTGAAGGTGTTCAGACTTTCTTGCCGTATTATGGGTGCAACGAGGCCCCTGGCATATTAGGGCATATCAAAGTGTACGGATGACTTTTGACAAAGAGTGTCAATGAGAAACAACAGCAAATAAGCGTTATATAAAGCCACATGTTGTAATTGAATAATACGCCGATGCGCACGAGTACAAGTAATGTGATAAAAACAAATATGACTTCGAAACCTGTTAAGACCAGTCGGGGGAGGCTGCGTGCGGATCCGAGTTGTAATCGGACGGTAATCGAGGGGTATACCTAAGGATTCGCTTACGCGTTCAAGCAGGGTCCCTCCTTGGTGTATTCGTCCCTTCTGGTCGTCATGCCACCAGTCATGGCCTACACAAAAGTGGACCTGCAAAGAAAATGCAAAAAATGTTGATGTGCCATGGAGCGGTTAAGCCGCATTGTATGACTTATCCTAGCTTTCCTTCCGTTTACTGCCGGAGTGTTTAATTGAGCTCCTAACAAGCCGGACTATCCCGTCGCGAAGTAGTTCGGACTCCTTTGACGATGTCCGGAAGCTTGGCCGTCGACTCAAGGTTCGATTGAAAGATGCCACTCTTTGCTTCTACTGTTAAAGTGGCGGTGTACTCTTTGGCACAGAGGGAGCGTTCGGCCTTGCCATTAACTGTTGTGACGCCACGCGGACCAGGCATCTTGAGCTTAAGGTAGGCATAATGTGGCACCGCGTTGAATCGAGCAAGTGCGGTTCATCCGAGCAGTGCCTGATAGCTACTGCGAAAAGGGACGATGTCGAAGATTAACTCTTCGGTATGGTAATTATCCGGTGGTCCAAAGACTACCTCCAGAGTGATGGAACCTGTACAACAGGCCTCCATACCTAGTATAACACCTTTAAAGGTGGTTTTAGTGGGTTTTATCATTGAAGGATCGATACCGATCTTACGCACTGTGTCCTGATACAGCAGGTTCAGGCTGCTGCCTCCGTCCATAAGGACTAGTGTGAGGTGGAACCCATCAATTATTGGGTCAAGGACTAGTGCGGCTAAACTGCCTTGCCTGGTACTGGCCGGGCGATCTGTACGATCAAAGGTGATCGGGCCGGACGACCATAGGTTATATTTTGGGGCGATTGGCTCCGTTGCGTTGTCATCCCAAAGAGTGCACATCCGCTCTCGCTTGGAGATATGAGTGGTGTTTATCATGTTCACAGTTTTGATTTGCGGGGGAAATTTCTTTTGTCCTCCTGTGTTCGGTGGCCGGGGCTCCTCGCCGTCGTCATTGCTTTGTGACCCCTCCTTGTTTTCGGCGCCTGACCTACCGGCTTGTTTGAAGACCCAGCATTCTCTGTTTGTATGATTGGCTGGTGTTCCTGGGGTGCCATGAATTTGGCATGGACGATCGAGTATGCGGTCCAGACTGGGCGGGCCCAGATTGTTCCTTTTGAATGTCTTTTTCCTCTTACCGGACTTAGAGCCACTGAAACTGGCATTGACGGTCGTTTCTTCGGTGTTCTCGCCATTATTGCGATCCTTGTGTTTGTTGCGTCGGGGCTTGCCGTTGCTATCTCTGGCGTCTGAGGTGCCAGGGTTTCTAGATGTGCTGTTGCTACGAGGCAACCAGCTGTCTTTACCCGCACAAAAGTAGGTCATAAGTGTCGTGAGAGCTGCCATGGACTTCAGCTTCTCTTGGCCGAGGTGTCGGGCAAGTCACTCATCATGGATGTTATGCTTAAAGGCCGCTAGGGCTTCGGCATCCGGACAATGAACAATTTGGTTCTTTTTGGTTAGGAACCGAGCCCAGAATTTCCTGGCTGACTCTCCGGGCTGTTGGGTTATATGACTTAGATCATCAGCATCCGGTGGCCACACATAGGTGCCCTGGAAGCTATCTAGGAATGTGTCTTCCAGGTTCTCCCAAATTCCAATAGAGTTTGCCGGCAAGCTATTCAACCAATGCCTGAGCCGGTCCCTTGAGTTTTAGTGGGAGATACTTGATGGCGTGTAAATCATCACCACGGTCCATGTGAATGTGGAGAAGGAAATCTTCTATCCATATCGTGGGGTTTGTAGTCCCATTGTAGGGCTCGATGTTAACGGGCTTAAACCCTTCTGGGAATTCATGTTCCATAACTTCGTCGGTGAAGCATAGGGGGTGTGCGGCGCCTCTATGCCGGGCTATATCACGACCCAGCTCGAATGAGTCCGGTCTGTTGTATTCAGCCCGGCCGGATTTGTATTTAGTATATCCGGTGTGGCGGTCATCATCATGCATTGGGGCGCGCCCCCTTGATCAGTAGATCGATCTCGACTGTCCTGCTTCGTTTTCCAGTTCGTCTCGCAGGTCATGCGTGTAGCCCCGGGCCTTCATATTTTTATTTGTTTTGGCGACGGGGTGTGGGCTGATATGCTGCTTTGTCTCGGCCACGGGGTGGCCGATCAGCCTTGTCCTACGCTGGTAGTGTAGGCTCTAGCACCTCCTCCTCGAATTGAGGTAACAACCTGTGCTTCCGGTAACTTTTGGTTGGGCGCTCGAGTCCTTATTCCTCGGCTGCCAGGACCTCACTCCATCTATCGGTTGGCAGATCTTGATCAGCTCGAAGCTGCTGCTGTTTTTTCTTCACGCGTTTGGCAGTGGCTATAAGCCGGCGCTTGAAGCGCTCCTGCTCGACGGGGTCCTCAGGCACGATAAATTCTTCATCGCCGAGGCCCGCCTCGTCTTCGGAGAGAGGCGTATAATTGTCGTCCTCCAAGTCTCCATTCGTTGCCTATTCATCCGGGCTAGCTTGCCCATCCTCCCGTCCGCCCTTCTCAGTGCTTGGCTCGGCAGGGTTGTTTTCGTCTTCGGCATCATCTGGAGTGTTATCGTCTCTTGTGCCAGTATCACTATTTTTGCTATGGCGGGGCTTAGAGCGGTGCCGATGACACAGGTGCTTAGATTGCTTCTCAAGGGGATTATCCTCCGTTGCCTCATCGCCATCGCTTTCTTTGGGGGTATCTACCATATATATATATATATATATATATATATATATATATATATATATCATATGATGAACTGGCTGTCCAGCGCCCTGTGGGCGGTGGTTCCTGTTCTTCTCCTCCATCATCGTCCATACCGTCGATGTCTTCGGAGTCGAAGTCAAGCATGTAAGTTAAGTCATCGACAGTGGCTATTAAGTGGGTGGTGGGTGGGGAACGAATTTTTTCATCGTCTGCTTCCCACTCAAGCCGGACATAGTTTAGCCAAGGGTCTCCTGACAGGGAGAAGGATTTCAGTGAGTTTAGCACGTCGCCCAAGGGCGAGTGCTGAAAGATATCAGCGGAGGTAAACTCCATGATCGGTGCCCAATCTGATTTGATAGGCAAGGATACATATGATTAGGAGCCTATGACCGGAGACGAGTCCGAGGGTCCGATGACACAGGCCTCATAAAAGGCGGAGTCTATGTTCGGCTCTATCGCCGATGAGTGTGCGGTTTCCGTCGCGGGGTCCATCCACCCGTCCTTGGATGGCACGATCTGCTCCGGGTTAAGGGTCGGGGCACCCGTAGGTGTGATCTCCCGAACACCGTCCGATGGCAGATCTAAGTCGTGCTCGTCGTGACTGTTCGACGCACCTGACATGGGCTCGAGTCCATCAAAGATCAAGTCTCCGCGAATGTCGGCGATGTAGTTCAAGCTTCCAAACCTGACCTGATGGCTAGGGGCGTAGCTATCGATCTGCTCCAGGTGGCCAAGCGAGTTGGCCCGCAGTATGAATCCGCCCTGGACTGCGTCATTGTAGCTGATTGAAGGAGCCATCAGGCCTTTACCATGACGACACAGTGGAACTCTCAATGAAAGCACCAATGTCGGTGTCAAAACCGGCGGATCTCGGGTAGGGGGTTCCAAACAGTGCGTCTAAGGCTGATGGTAAGAGGAGGCGGGGGACACAATGTTTAACCAGGTTCAGGCCCTCTCTATGGAGGTAATACCCTACTTCCTGCTTGATTGATCTTGATGATATGAGTATTACAAGAGTTGATCTACCACGAGATCGTAGAGGCTAAACCCTATAAGCTAGCCTATGATTCTGATTGTCCTTGTCCTACGGACTAAACCCTCCGATATATATAGACAATGGAGGGGGCTAGGGTCACACATAGTCGGTTACAGAGAAGGAGATCTACACATCCGAATCGCCAATCTTGCCTTCCACGCAAAGGAGAGTCCCACTCAGACACGGGACGAAGTCTTCAATCTTGTATCTTCATAGTCCAACAGTCCGGCACAAGCATATAGTCCGGCTGTCCGAGGACCCCCTAATCTAGGATATCCCTCAATGGTGCAACCGGAGAAGGCCGAGAAACAATACTTATAGGCGGAAGGTAGGCGAACCAGCGTGTCACGGGAAATGCGACAGTCATCGCGGTCATCGGAATTCAATGCATGAGCAGGCATGGCTTAGCATGCCAGCTTGCCATGGAAAACTAGAAAAACTGAAATTATGACTATGTCGTCCCATCCCGTCTGTGATGGGTCGCACGCCGGCATGACGGTAAAAGGAGTGCACTCGAATCATCAAGATGAGGTACTCCCTCCTTGTCAATAATGATTCCACCACTCATCATCTACTCCCTCCATCCGGGTTTATAAGTCCCGTGAGCCAAAGTAGCAAGACCAAGGCATGGCAATAATTAACTGCATGCACAAGTTTAAGCCTAATTGATTCCAGCGATTTAAGTTGCTGCATGCGTGCCCTCGGCGGCGACTCATTGCATGCTGCTCCGCGTACAAGCTGCAAGCGATTCTTAGTGGCTACATGCAGCCTGCCGTAATTAAGGCAGCTAACTGATGCAAAAAAAGATGTGCTTTAATTGTTGCGGGCCTTTTAAATCCGAACAATTTACTGTTGCTCTTAGGCCTTTTAAACCCGGATGGAGGTTGGTGAGATTTTTGAATTAAGTCCTGCAAACCGGAAAGGAGGTACCAGTATGTGTGTGATCCGTTATTTATTCGGGTAGGATCGAGTAGGTCGTTTCTTAAATTGAGCCCTGCAAACCGGAAAGGAGGTAGTACATGTGTGATCCACTCTTTATCCATGTAGGATCGAATAGGTCAGATAGTGTACGTGTAGGATCGAGTATGTCGGATGGTGTACGGGTACGATTGCATTAGCGGATGAACGTTTGCTGGGAGATAAGGCATTTGCGAACGTTTTTGCTGGCAGTTTCTTTAGATTCGCATGGCATTTTCTTCTGAGCAGCTTGTCAGTTTCTTCATAGGTAGGCATTTTTATTCAAAAAACTGCCACTTCGGATCTTGCATCACAACTAAAACTGCCAGGAGCGCATTAGTAGGCTAGCTAGTGATCAATCAGTAACTTGTAAACACTGAGCGAACAAAAATAAGGAACTGTTAGTAACTTGTAAGCACCGAGAACATAGAAATAAGGATCATGCTGTGCACAGTAGTAAGAGTCGATCCGTTCAAAATGTTCACACGAGACTCACAGGCCTGGCATTGTAATATGTTCACATTAGTAGCCCAAATTCAAAACCAACTAGTACAATTCCCATACATAAGATCAACATGTTAATGCATCTCAATGATTCATAGATCATATACAAATATGTAGCTCCAAAAGCAAAGATCTAAAAAAACATCTGTTCTTCCTACTAACATGGATGCTTCTCTAGGCTAACATTCACTACAGAGTGAAAGACAAATTTGTTTGTGAAGTCTACAATTCCTCTTGCAAACGTAAGTGGTTTCACCAACAACTGGAACCATGAGAATGAACCACACATGATGGAGGAACATCCACTTCAATATGATTTGGTCTTCTCTCAATCACACGGCGAGACTATTTTCGGAATACAAACTTTAACTTAGGCAAAATGATGCCCATTGTATAATCCGACCAAAGCAATGAAGCACCTAGTGTTGCCCAATAAATAGTACAGTACTACTTTTCTGCAGCCCATGAAGTGACTATCCAATCTTTCTGTGTCTATTTTCAAATGGCACTGCATGCAGTGACTATACTATGCTCTTGTGCAGTTCAACCAAAATTGCAATCACTTTGTTTGTTTGCAAAATAGCAACAGGCAGACATCTCTGTCTGCACAGATATCAAGCAGCTAGTAAACATATACCCCACCTTGTATTTTCGGTTTAAACATGTCTCTTTCGCTTAGAATCTGTCATGTTTTGCACTGGACAATTTGATACAGTCATGTTTTGCCCTGGACAATTTCATATGCTGGTTTAGAGCAGAAATATGGTGCATATTCTTCATCAGACCAAGGATATCCATGTTCGCAGTGATGGAAGAGATGAAATCGATACAACTGAAATTGAGCATCCATTCATTGAATCATGTCCTGCACCTCCAATGTAGGTCCACACTGCCAATAAATTCACATACAAACCACTAGTATTACTATCTAATGACAGTACAAAAAGAGTAGCAAGATAGTAGCAAACCATGTACCTTCGTAATGAACATCTCATAGTGCCAGCAATTGGATATAAAGGTTTGGAAGAAAACATGCTCCTAATGTTGAACCATTTGGACTTTTTGTCCAGTTCCACTAAAATCGAGCATCCCTGTTTGCATAGATATTCAAAGTGTGATTACTATAAAAGTGGTACTAGTTGAAGCATAGACTCACAAATATAAGCATTCCAATTTCTTAATGGGAAAAGGTAGCAAGACTGTTTCTAACCACCTGTTTGAAGGAATAAATAAGGCAATGACGGCTGATGTCAGGAAGGCATATATAGTTCTTTCTGGAAAAATGATCGATTCCTGACCTTTCCTCTTCTTTTAAGCATATTTTGTGCAGTTCAACTAAAATAAAATGCCATCACCGCCTTGACAATTCAGTGACACTATCCAAAAGGAAATGACTTAACATTACATCATGATGTCAGGTATGTAGTCGACAGGCATTAGAGACAAACATACAGACCTCCTCCGATAACATAATGAACATTAATTTTAACGAAGGTGTGACTAGCTTTACCGGGATAATTTGAGTGAACTCTACACCCTCATTCCTTAATATAAGACGTTTTCGCAGTTCAATTTAAAGTGCCCAAATGTCTAGTATTTAGAAAAACAGGTAGTAGTTTCCTTGAACACATATCTAGGAAAGCTTGCCACACTTTATATATGTCCATACGCTAATGCAACACCATTCAAATAGTACAAATATACGCTAATCCAGTGGCTAGTGCAATAGTAGAGTAATTATTTTATTACAGGGTACAATACAATGGTTTTAATGAACAAATTTCCATAAACTCTAGCACTAGAAGATTTCTATAAGAATTAACAATGCAAAATGTAAAGGTAACAAGTTTCAGCATAGGTATACTAGTTGTGCAAGAGCATTAAACCAAATACGAAAGTCTGAAGGTAACTAGCATTATTGACTAATGACAATATAAAAAATTGCAAACCTTGTACCTTCAAGGTAAATATCATTTAGAACTCGAGGGACCTAAAAATTGCTACCCCAATCTGGATAATCGGTCAAACATAAAAACTTGACCGAACGAATCAAGAGAATAGCCGGAGGAGGAGGTGCCTACTCTTGACCTTTCCTCTTGACACTGTACAATTTTTTTGACTTATCTCATGAAATTGAGGTATGTAATCTATAAGCATTAATAGTCCAAAAAATCTGAAGGTAGTAACAAGATTCATCGTTCGTATACTGGCTGTGCAACAGCATTAGAATGCCTAGCTGAAAAATCTTTAATACATCCACAATCAACAGTTAACCCTGAAATAATCTAGTGACATTAAATGGCATTGCCTAAATTTATCGGTGGCATTAGACTGAGTGCGGCATTAGTTAAATGTGGCATCACTTTAGCAGTAGCATTGCTTGACTTGACCGCTAGCGTTATACTAACAGCAAAAAAGTGGCAATAAGAGCATGGGAGGCCCATTCGGACAGTGGGCGCACCAGTACGATGTACCTCCACGGATGCATAGAGTGGTGAGGGAGGTATGGTTGCCCAGAGCAACAAATATCCAGGCAGCATATGTGGATTACGTCCCATTTTTGTTCTCTTTAGCCACCTTTTTCCTATGTGAGGACAACAAACCGATCGACCTGGACATTCTCTATTGTGTTGGCATGCCTTTCTACCCTTGTTTAACTAAGAGACACAAGACTCGTTCCTTAGCTACTGATTTTCCCCTTTTCAACCTAGATGCGAGTTAGATGCCTACTCTCTTGGACAGTACAGTCTCCCTTCCTTTCCTTATTCAACCCAGACATGGATTAGTCTGCATGAAGTAGGGTTTCCTTTAATAGTGCAAATTAAGGTTTTCGTCTGCGTGACCAGCAGAGCAGAGGATAGCAAATTGGGAAGATGGTGGAGTGGAAAAAGATCCACATGCAGCGACGTGGTAGATGGGGCAATTTAACAAGGGTATGGTTCAAAAAGAGGTAGCATACCTGAGGGCTGGCGGGAAGTGGCTTCGCTCGTGGTCGTCATCCTCCGCACACACTATGGCAGCGAGCTTAGGGCCGGAGGCCATCCCGCGCGGGCGCTAGGTTTGAGAGGATGGCCTTGTCGTTAGTGCGTGACCTCGCTCGCCGACGACGAGTGCATCAACGCTGCACATCCTTTTCTTCCCCGGCGGATCTGTAACCACCGGTGAGGAGGGAGAGAGATGCCTTCTTTTTTAGATCTAGCGGGAGGTTGATAGTGTGAGAAGAAAGTGGACAGCCCTTACCAAGAAAGCGCTGAAGCTCCAGTCTATATATATTTTTTATACTACTAGTACTAGAGGTGGAGTAGTGGTAGAGTAGTTTAGAATTTCTCTACATACAGTACCAGTCAGTCATGCTTCAAAACTGAACGACACGCCATTAAAAAATAAAGGTCGGTAACTAATGCAGCACCTCGGGCCAACGCGGCCAGATCGCATTTTGCATGAGAAATTACACACCATGTTTCATTGACATGTGGTCCCGTTCCAACATGTCATTCAGATGACGGCAAGTCCTTTTGTACAATTTCCTAACGGACGTCTATGTAGGTCGGGGCGCCTCTTCGTTTACCGTGGAAACCGTCCACCGCCTCTTCGCCTTTCCCTCTTGATTTGGAACTTGTGTCGCACGTTCTTCCTCCCTACTCCATTTGCCTTCACCCTTCCTTCTGTCATTGTTCGATCGTCTTCTCCATGGAGGGAACAGGCCGGAAACGACCCCGTTATTCTTGCCCCGATCTGAAAGATGACGTGGTGGAGGAACTCATTGATCGGTGCGACGTCATCACCTCGGCTAGCATGGCAGGTTCGTTCAAGACCATTCTCGACTCAACTAATAACATCATTACAAGGAACCAAAGGGTCCAGGAGCGGTTTGATCTCCCTTATCTTCTTCGCTATAAGCCTGTTCGCATGGGCGCGGATGACGGAGGCCTCGCCTTGTGCAAGTTGATGCCGCTTGCTAATGATGCATGTGATGTTAAGATTCCATCACTTGAGGGTAAGGCTTGGGCAGGCACAAATGGAGATTGGGTTGTTTATATTGGGTCCAACTGTGAGTGGGAACTTGTGAATGTGTAAACTCATCAGCGGATTCCACTTCCAACAATCTTAGAGTGCCCTAAGGTTGAGCACACAGATGATCTACGTACGTTCAAATACGATCATGGTGGTTGTCGTCTACGGAAGATAGCAATTTGTCGAGTTCCCAACCGCTCTTAGGATTACAAGAACTATGAAGTTGTTGCTATCTTCGACAAGCTTGTTTCCATCATTAATGCTTCCACGGCTTGTCCATGGATATTGCTCAAAAATCAATTTCTGTACACGGATGAGTAATGTGATGCAATTCAATACAAGGATCTTGTGTTTGCTTCCACCACTCGTGGCACTATTTTTGCATGGGATCCTTATGCTTTCGGTACATTTGTCTTCCACCGTAATTATAATTGTTTGATCCACATGCATGCGGGTTAGCATGTTTCCCTTTACTAATTAACCTTCTTGTGTTTCCAAGGTCCTATGAACATTCCACCACCTATACTTGAAAATATTTATAACCAAGGGGGAGATGACGATGGTGATGATCACGAGCATGAGGACAAGCATTGCCTATATACTCAGTGGCGCCTAGCAACTTATTATGATGGATCACCCCTTCTTGTCTGTATACAGCGCACTACTGATGTTACTACTAAGGAAGCAGGTGTTGTCTCCCATGGTCGCACTCTCTGGACCTATTCCAACACCCGTTGCAGGGTATTCGGGATGGATACTAGTGTGCTAGCGCCAACACCTTCTCCCTGGTACAGTATTGATAGTCTTGGAGAAAACTCACTCTTCCTTGGACAAAACTATCCAATGATGGTGAAAGGTGATCGAGCTGTTGTTGTCACAACGTTACTACTATTAATGAGAAGCAATTGTATCTATACCTCGGACATTTTGGTGGTTCCCTACCCTGATCGTGATATAGTAGGCCGCTTCAACCTGGATGATCAGTCCTACGTTGGTCTCGAGATTGACAGTAGCTGGCCCTTTGCAGAGAATCGCTTCTGGTTCAAAGCAAGCGTTTCCAACGCCGACAAGTCCTTGAGCTAAAGTTCATTTCATTGCTTGTTTTTTTGTTGTGTGATGAAAACTTTAGTAATTATAATGTATCCTCGTTGTCGTTGTGGGTTGATGACCTGTTGTATGTAATAAAATGATATGACTGTGATAAACTTACTAAATTTATGAATTGCTTTCGAGTCGCTTCTCTGAGTGCGTGCTGCGACGAGGCAAAAAAATATTTTCCGAATACACAATTGTACATGCATTGCAACAGGTTATCGTAAGAGGCCAATCAACAATAGTACACTATTTGTAATAGCTTCACATGCTTCGCGCATCGGGCGGGTGTTTTTACTGTAGCTGTGAATCCCATCATCCTAGGTCCTCGGATGAGTCCAATAGAAATTGCATTCTGATGTTTGGGTTCAAACTTTCAAAACTGTTGCACTATCCCTATGTCTATGTATACATAATACAATAAGTTTTAAACTTGAGACCAGCCACCCGCCCTCACAAATAACTCTTTTTAACCTAGCACAGACTCCAGGAAAGTTGGCCATAGTGTGAGGTGGGCATATGTTAATGTGTTCGGTGTACGTAACCAGCACCTCGAATCCTCAATACTATAGTATATAGTAGGGTGGCATGGACCAAAACAAGCATTCACGTCCAGGAGTACGACACACGCCACCAGCATGACTTCCATCTGACACCATATTTCTTGGAGTCCGTGCTACAGCTATCTCTTCAACCTCGTTGTTTCTCTAACTCAGCCATCATGCGGTGGCGAGGTGGGGGTTTGCAGATAATCGTTTTCCTCAACTGCGGTCCCACTTGTAAGGCCAACTCCAACGCACGACCCCAAATGGACCTCCGTTTTGCCCGAATTATGTCCGTTTGGGTAGGGCAATGGGGTCGTGTTCGGGCCATTTCTCGGATGCGGTGGTCGTGCGCCCAATGCACGGACGCATCCCGGCCACGTACATTTTTCTTTGCAAACACGTATCTTTTTTCATCATCGATTTTTGCTACATGGAAATACATCACCAAAATTTGACTAGAAAAGAAAGACCAAAGAAAACAAGAACCACAAGAATACATTTTAGAAGATATCCAACTTCCATAACTGCTCTTGTAAGTTGGATTAGTGCCTTCTTGATGCATTCATTGTTCATCTGCGGAGGCTCGATCTTGCATGCTTCTTACTTCTTCGAGTTTAAAGAAGTAGACGTTGCTTCCTCACATATAGTCTCATGTCTAGCCTCTATTCTATCAACAAGTGCACTAGTCTCATCTCTAGCCTCTATGCTAGCGAAAAGTGCTAGAACATCTACTAAATAGTGCTCTGTCAATATAACGATGTACTCTTCTTCCCAATACCAAAACTTGCATCCATTATACACAATAAATTTTTTAAGTTAGCACAACTAGTCTAATCCGAGAGCACAACTGAAGACTTGGTCAAGTTCTTCCTCCTTTTACTAACACGTGGGACATCCAGCATCCAGGTCTTTTCATGCAAGAAAATGGAGTGGGAGTTGAAGCCACGTGATGTGCATCTTGGGTTAAACTGTAAATAGAATCTTACTACTCTTGAGTAACTCCAAAAGCAGCCACTGAAGATCTTTATTGGATTTGTTTTTCATCACCAGCATGTCGAGGTGAAAGATGTGCAGGTTCAGTGGGTCCTCTTGTGTTTTCACTAGCATGTGGGACCGCATATGAGCAAAAAGACGATGGGCTCCGTGCGTCTACTGGCTGGCTGAGAAGAGAGATAGAGGAGGGCTGAGCACGGACTCCAGGAAATTTGTTCTATGTAACCAGCATCTCGATATAGGCTTGATATAGTGGGGTGGCATGGGCAATAACTAGCATTCACGTCTAGCAGTACGGCACACGCCACCCACACGAGTCCCATCCGGCACCAATTTTCTTGGAGTCTGTGCTACAACAATCTCTTCTCCCTCCTGTTCTCTCAGCCATCGTGCGGTGGGCGGGGTGGGGGTTTGTCGATAGTCGGTTTGCTCAACTACGGTCCCACTTGTAAGTGAAAATGCAACACAGCACACATCCCCCCTTGAGCGGGTGCCGGACCAACCGTGTGTGGGTGCGATGCGAACACGGCAGGCTTTTCCTTTTGAACTTGTAACTTGTAAAATTTGGTTCTGCTCCATGGCGCGACCGATAGATAGAAATAACGATTTTCCCTAGAGTAATGAGAAGTTTGGTTCTAGCGCGGTTCATGCATGGAGTACGTATGAAAATTATGAAGTTGATGTGAAAGGTAATATAATTACTAGTAGTACCATATACCACTACATGGATTTGATGGAAAGATAAAGATACATACAGATCCATCAATGACATCCTCACGCCCTAGTGCGCCTGGTCACCAACCGACGTGTGAGGAGCAGCGGCGTTGGCGGCGAGCTCAACGTTCTACTGAACAATGCCGTCCAAGGTTGCCCTGCGGTCCAAGAAGGCCAGCATCCTATCGTCCTCCTCTTGCATGTAGTAGTCCTTGTGGACGATTTGCGCGTAGACGTGGGTGATTATGTCGATGGTGTCTTGCTGCACCAGGCGCTGCACGGCGAGCGCGACCTCAATGTGGACATTCTCCGGCGCGACAGCGGCCAGTCGCAGGGCCACCAGTGCATCGAAGAGGTTGTCACCATAGAGGCCGTTGAGGGTGGCAGGCATCGCGGAGCCTGGGCGCGTGGCCTGGAAGCGTACGTCAAGGTCGTCCGCGAGGTTCTTGACGATGGTGAACTTGTCGAGGAAGCCGACGAAGACCTCGTCGAATAAGGAGACAAAGTTGACGTCCAAGCGACCCCTCGACTTGGCGGCCTCAAGCACTACCTGGAGACGTTCCTCAGTGTCGGGCCGCAGGCCTGCATCGTGGACCATCTGGCACAGCCGGCTAATGCTCGCGCTCATCGCCTCCATGGGTCTAGCTTCTTGTCAACTGATCTTGCGATTGGAGTGATTATTCTTGCCCTTGCTTAGGGTGTGTGGGTGCGTAGGATTTGTACTAGACTGGACTGGCGGGGAGCCTTTATATGAGAAGTGCAGACTGCCTTGAATTCACGTGCGTGTTGGCCATCTACTCCTCAGCCCTCTACTGCATCTGCCTTTGGATGTATGACAGGTGGGCCAGCCACCCGTTGGGCCCACGTGTCATACACCCAAAGGCAGGTGCAGTAAGTCAATGAAGTTGCGTCCCCCTCCGTGCCGGTGCATACTCATCTCACCGTACCTCTAGTTGGGGCCAAACGAGAGAACTTTGATGTTTACTGGTTTATTGGTCCCCTTTGCATTTTGCGCCAAGTTTTGACCTTTGATTTAACTAATAAAACGTTAATGCATGTAACCAAAAATGTTGTGTAAGTCACCTTACGAAACCAAATAATCCCAAAACACTTAGGCACGGTACATTAACTCCCTTCTCGTTTCTTATTTCATGACATATCAACCAATGGGAGATGTGGGTCGTGCATGCTTTTAATGACTTGAGACTACCAAACATGACATGCAGTGGTTAGATCATTGCATGTGATCCTATTAATTAGGAAAAATACATTAAGTTCTCTTGCCGATCAGAATAAAACAATACACCATGTATTTATTTACAGAGGGAGTAGTACATTTTTTGTGACATGCATTACTAGATATTACTAGTCAAATACTAAATCCAGATGGACGTGGTAGTACTACTAAATTCAGACGGTAGTGCTAGTACTAGTAGTAGTACTACCAATGTAGTTGCACTGTACTACCCGTTGGTCAAATTATTACGTGTTGCTCCTCACAGTGAAGTGACAAGACCTTGCGCCGGAGATGACACCCGAGTATAGGCGCTGTGTTCGGCATACCATAGTCAGCCTCACCGTCTACAGTCACTATCATCATGGCCGTAGAGCTAGCCTGCTTACAACTAGCCATTTTCGACATAATTTCCCGTGCGTGGATGCCCGTGCATTGCACGGAACACCAAAGACTGGGGGTAGAGGGCACCGGCAGCGGTCGTCACACCAGATTGTTTCATGGCCTTCTAGATGTGGTGGGGAGGAGATAAGGCTGATTGTGAGAGACAAGGAGTTGTTTGTAAATAGGGAACAAGTGCGGGCATATTTTTGCAAAACTGGAGAAGTTTGGTTTTTATGTGTCAGATCTAGATCCGACGGCTATTGCTGAAAGATGGCAGGCACACCATCATCACCAACTCAGGACCTCTTTGATTCGCAGGATTTTGAAAACGCAGGAATAGGACACAGTAGTATTACAAGTTTCAAACTGATATTACAAATGTTAGGAGTAATGTTGCACCTACGAAGAGGGAATTATTAGGAAGTTTACATAAGAACTTTTGTTACTTTAGGTGTATGCAGCATTATCGTACAAACTAAAATCTATCGCCCTGACAAGTCACTAATGGGCAAATAAATTTTCGAGTCTCTGGCCACTTGATGTTTCAAAAACAAATTCAGCTTCTGCGGAGACTTTGTCATTTAGGCTTAGACGCTTGCGGTGATCAGCACGCCATTCATTGTTACGCCAGAGAACGCCAAACCTCATTACCTTGAGCACACTTGCCTCCAGAACAAAGAACCTGGCCAATTTAATCTCAGATGTGCTGCCTCGGTAGTCGATCAAATCAATTTCTGTAAGATGGAGATCAAGGCATTCGATGAGATTGTTATAGTGCAGCACATTTTCCACTTTCAGGTCTTTTTTTATCTGCAAAAGAAGAGAACATATTAGAGGAGATAGCTATATAAGATTGCCGTGTCATCAAGAGGTACCAATATCATTCTCTCATATGATAGGGTTGGCTGGCTAGTGATATTTTTTCACTCTCTCTTTCCTCTCATTTACCTAGGAGAACGTGAAGAGCTTGGGCATTTGTTGCCTTCCACTATGTAGCTGATGCCTTATTTCTCAAAAGTATGCCACATAATATGCATCGATGTCAAATCAAAAAAAATTGGCACCTCTCTCGCGATGTGAGAGAGTTGGCACCGCTGTGCACACAGACCTACATGTATAAACAAATCAATCAAACCAACTACACCAGCCTCTCACTCTCCCAAACAAGTGTTTTTATTGCCTAAGTCTCTCTCTTTCCCACGCAAGTGTTTTTTCATTGCGTGAGTTAATTTGGCACCGGAGCAAAGTAGGTGAAACAGATTGGGGCACCAGGTGAGCAATGGAGGGGCATGGACGCCAAATGCATCACAAGTGAGTGTGGCACATGTTTTGGCCTACATAGTGGAGGGCCTGCTAGGTGTGTGTGAGTGCGTCCTTCTGTGCATGCCGCTGCGTAGTGGTGAATTGTGTGCGAGTACATCCTTCACGTGGAAGAAGTGTGTCCTCAATGCACCCTCAATTTACTAGCGTGCGGGGTGCTACCCCGAGTCATTTCAACTATGTTTACTTCACCGCGTGTCAGATGGGCCTCTAGTTTACTTATTTTCACCCACTGCCACATGGGCCAGCACACGAAGATAGAGAACATGAGCTGACAAGGCAGCATGTGGACTGGTTGACTGGTCAACTAAACAATATACAGAGTTGTATGCTGACACAGTGAGCTTATAATCCGTTGGTATAGAGAGTTCGAGTGAGAGGGGAGGCCCATGAGAAATAGCAGAGAGAGAGAAAGAGCTACTCCCTTCGTTCGATAATGTAGTGCCAACATTTTTTTAAAGTCAAACTTTTGAAACTTTGACCAAGTTTATAAAGAAATTACTTATATCTACAATACCAAAGATAAATGATAGTATTAAGTAAGTACATGTTGTGATGAATCTAATGATCGTTCCAGATGTAAATGTTTTTCTCCACATATACCTGGCCAAACTTTTCCGAGGTTTGACTTTTCAAACATCCATATGCTTATGGACGTGAGAGAGTCCCTAACTAGAGAGAGAGAGAGAGAGAGAGAGTGAAATAGAAAGAGCGAGTGAAGAAAGTGTGTGTGCGTGTGTGAAAGAGACATGGACAACACGCGATAAAACTAGACAAAAAGTGTGTGTGTCTTATGCAAACATATCATACATGCATCTTCGACAACGGAAGCAAGGTGAGGAGATATTGTGTGGTTGTTTCAACCGAGAGAGAAAGACCCCTACCACGTGGCCAAGAGGGGTCTGACAAACAAGGGAGAGAGGTCAAGAGAGACGTACGGAGAAAATGCAGACATGGGAAGGAGAGAGTGTATGTTTGTCATAGAGAGATCCCCTAGAGATCGTGATGGGACTACATGGGTGGGAGATCGAGTGACAAGGTGTGTGCGCAATAGAAGATACCCCGAGAGATATCGAGATAGACGTATGGATGGAAGGAGACAATACGTGTGTTCCTGATGGCTAGTGAGAGATAATCATGCTTAGGTGGGAGTGCTTGCGCCTATGATGGAGTGAGGGATTATGGTACTTAGGGGGGTGCATGTCACATAGAGAGAGAACAAGGGCGGATAGTGTTGGATGGGTCTATATGTAGCGTGAGCGAGACATGTCTATGTGTGAACCACGGAGATATAAAGTTTGAGAGAGATAGAGGAGCCTCGATAAGGCTGAGTGGTGCGTCAGATAGCTGAGAGGGGGAAAGAGATATTCCATCCGCTCGATAATGCACTGCATGTAAATTTTTTAGAAGTCAAACTTTGGAAACTTTGGAAACTTTGATGAGGTTTACGCAAATGTTATTTATATCTACAATACCAAAGATACATCATAAGAAACTACATCTCATGGTGAATATAATGGTATATGTTTGTCGTTCTAGATGTAAATGTTTTTCTCCACGTACATGGTCAAACTTTGTGATGTTTGACTTTTCAATAAATCTATATGCTATGGACCGAAGAGAGTGCCTAAGTCGAGAGAGATCAAGTGTGTGTGAAGGAGAATGAGTGAGTGTGCAAAAAGAGTATGTGTGCGAAAGAGAAAGTGACAACAAACGATAAATTAGAGAGAGAGTGTGTGTGTTTTTTTCGTTTCTTATGCAAACATATCACGCATGCATCTTCGACATAGAAAAGCGAGGTGAGGAGATACACGAAGATAGCTAGTGCGTGATTGTTTGCAATGGAGAGAGATAGACCTATAGCACATGTCCAATAGAGGTCTGGCCAACAAGGAACAAAGGTCGAGAGGGACACATGGAGAACATGGACGCATGGGGAGGGAGAGAGGGTGTGTTTGTGATAGAGAGATCCCCTCGAGATTGTGAAGGGACTATATGGGTGGGAGATCGAGGGAGGTGCGTGCATGATAGAAAGATGCCCCGAGAGAAATCGAGATAGACCATGCACATGTTTGTGATGGAGACTAAGATTAGCTAGTCATATACATATAGGGGGGACTGCGTGTGCCTACAATTGAGTGAGCGACCATCATACTTGGCTAGCTACGAATGAGATTGTGTGTGTATGCGTGTGAGATGGAGAGGGAACGAGGCAGAGAGATAGAGATTTAGATGGGTCTATCGAGTGCAAGTGAGATATGCATGTGTATGTGTGACCCAGGAAGATGAAGAGTTAGAGAGAGAGAGAGAGAGAGAGAGAGAGAGAGCAGGAGTCCGGGAGAGGGGGAGGTCGCGTTTTATGCATCAAAGACTGATATAAACCATGTTTCGATATAAACTTGCATTCAAATATTTAAATTGTAGAACATTTTGTCTGAAATCCACACATGAACGGAGATATGCGTATATCAAACAAGTTCATTAATTTGACTTTCAACATGTTCATGGAGTACTATAATACTGTACAGCATGCTACTCGATTGAGGTGTTCAATTTTGGATTTAGTTCACTATTTTGACCTCGTGAACGAGCTATTTCATTGAATCTAGATATTTCATTTTGGGTTTGATTCCTGTTTTTGAGTGGGTCAACTATTTGGCATACAGTAAATCGCTAGCAACGAGCATGTAAAAACACATTACTCCCGAGCATCATCTCTCCATCTAAAAAAGAAGTGGCAAGCTAATATTTCAAAATTTGATTCGAATCGACTTGGTAAGGTAGACGTGGATGCTCGTTGTCTAAAATTTGAATGAACCATTGAACACCCTCTGCTCAGTGGAATTCGCCCGAGCAAATAAATGGGAGACGCGAAATTACCGGCCTATGTGGGACACGCATCAATTGGCCCATTGTACATCGAGGGTAGGTTCGTAACTTCATCCAAGCGTGCCTTCTCCTCGTACGAAATGACATGTGCCGAATAATTCATAAACCATGGTCGGCAAAACACCCTCTCCTCACCCAAAATAGCTCATACCCACTATTTCAGAACACGCTCTCCTCGCCGAAAATCGCTCGCGCCCACTATATTTGAAAACACGCCCTCCTCGCCCGAAATCGATGGCGCCCACAATTTGGGGAGAAGAAAAGTTACTCTACTATCCCCGACCCTCAGTACACAAACCCAAGCCGAGAAGCCTAAAGGCAGGGGTAG
>NC_041387.1:77665092-77676752 GCF_002162155.2 Triticum dicoccoides
AAATGCGTCCGTAAGACATGGTTCCACTCCACTCCCATCCCAATTCCCTCCCCATTCATACCTCGTGGGCGCCAAATCACCTTCTCCCCGGAAGCTCCCTTCTCCCGAGCCGCGAAACCTCAGCCCCTCCTCCATGGCGCCCCCACCGCACCAAATTCACAGTCGCCATCCTCCCTAATGCCGAAGACGCTGTCCATTTGCAATCGTGCACTAGGCCGTGTGCCTCTTACTCCGTGCTACTGGAGTTGCCTCGGTGACGGCCGCATGAACCATACCGGAGCCGATTCACCCCTGTCGTTGTTCATGGTGCCGGAGCGGCTTCAACTTCGGATCCATTTAGAGCCCCGGCGCTGCTTCCCTGTAGCCGTCGACCGCCGCGACATCTCTGCTTCCCTACCACCGGTCACCACTGCAACCATGTTGGCATCACCAACTCAGCAGCTGGAGCTGCCTACTTCACCGTGCCGCCAGATAGGTCGCACCCTCATCTCAAATCACTTTATTTAGGCACCAGTTGTTTGAATTTTTATTCTGCGCCAATCGATTCCCAATGGGAAGCAGCACCCCTCGAGGCGGCAGAGCTCCTTGACTGTCGGTTGGCTGGTGTCTAACGTAAGGGTGCAGGGGGCGCAAGTTTGCCACGGAAACAGCGCTTAGATGGCTATCTTAGAGTTGCGTGGGTTGAAGGTACTGCCGCCGCCGGATCTGGATGACGGTGAGTCTTTGCGGATTGGCCCGGGGGCGGCGCAACCACGGCAGTGCTGTGGGGCGGGGAGCGGGGTTTTGGTTGGGTCCACGGACAGCAGAGGCAGACTACTCTGCCATTGGTCTCTAGCTCCTCGGGGAAGATTCTGAACAGTGTCAGCTGGGAGGCACAAGACGGCCATCAAGCCACCTGGCGTAGATCGGACAATACCAAAATAAAATAAAATCGTGTGACCCCAATTTAGTCTTCAGTCAACAGGCGTGTGACCACTCTCGTACCTTGCTGTTCATCTCTTAGGGTATTTCTTTAGATCAAAGAGATGTGTCGTTCTTAACATTATGTGTTTTCTGTATCCTTGGCCACATAGTCTTCCGACCCACCGCAGCTTCTCCAACAAGGGAAGCATACAGCAGCAGGGAGCTATAGTCCCCAGTCAACAGTTCCCTGCATCGAATGCGTGTGCCCGACTTGGACAGCCACAATAACTGCAGGGCCATCAACAAGTCAGCACATGATGCTCACACCTATGGACGGCGGCCAGATCGGTTGTACCCGCATCTTACTTGTGTGCAACATTTATGACTTTGTTATTCATCTAAGCATGGAAAATAGATTATCACATTTCACTGTATATTCATGCTGATCTCTTACAGGTCTTGTTCAGGAGTTGACGTTGTTCCATAGTTCAGCTAAGAGACTTGTTCTTTAGGTAACGTTGTTCCATAGTTATCATCCATCAGCAAATGCTACCCCACAGGCTAGTGTTTATAGTATTATAGCACTTCTAGTATTACCTATTTTGTTCTTTAATTCTTTTGTGTGCCATCTAGTTAATCTCAAGTACAAACGATACATATTCTGCAGCTTTCATTTGTGTTCTCCCTTTAGTTTTTTAGACCTGTTGCTGCTAGTTAACCCCAGTCCTACTATTTATGTCGTCTCCTAAAAGCACTCATTACATAAATGTAACTACTAGTTGTCTTCCATGCATGTCAGATATAATTGCACACACTGATTTATGCACAAGAACGTCATGGAGCAATGTAACGGCCAACAAACTTGACGTCAATGATACCCAATATGATGGAACATGTAAAGGCAGTTCTTCACAAGACTTGCTGAAAGATGATGAATCCTATTCACCACACGAGGTCCTTGCTCTTACTTGGCCCTTGATATGGGTACAACATGCATATAATGTCCTGGAGTGCATCTACTCTGTCACAATGCCCTGTGCTTAGCCTGCTGATCATGCATGTAAATATGGCATGCCTTCCTATTTTTTAGTACCTATTCCATTCATGATAACATGTTTTCAAATTCAAGTACTGTCATTCTACTCTATCACAATGCCATCTGCTTAGTTTGGATATCATGCTTCTGAATATCTTATGCATTGTTATTCATCAGTATGTACATCATTTGTCTACCATACCATGTTCTTTTTTTTACATTGAAGTGTTGTTCTAGTTGTCTCTTGCAATGCCATCTTAGTTTCCTAATCATACACGCATATGTTGCCTTAGTGTTTTTCTGTATGTATTCCGCTAGCATACAGTTTTACATTCAAGTAGTGTTTTTTACACTGTTGTCCTGTCGTATCCCTAGCTCATACATCATACTCCCTCTGTCCGGATTATATGTCGCAAAATGGCTGGATTTATCTAGAACTGAAATACGCATAGACCCATCCATTTATTTCTGGATGGAGGGAATACATGTCAATATGTCATGCCTTTGTATTCTTCAGTACCTATTCCATCTCTGTTGTAGCATGTTTTATAATTGAAGCACCATTCTTCTATATAAGGCATGCAAGGGGAAGACGACTATGTTAGAATCTGAAGGGTTACAAACCAGGTCTTTGCAAAATATCCAAAGGCCAGGAGATAATAAACCAACTCCAGTTTTCATAGATACTGCTCTAGCACAGAGAAACCCAACTCCCACTGATAATAAGAAAATTCAAGTGGCCAAAGAACTAGTCCGCTCCAGTCTAGCAAAAGAATGTTAACTCCATTCTAAGAAGCGTGTGCATATCCTCGCATCATGAAATTTTATAGCATTCTGATCATATTTTCTACATGTTTCTTACCCATCTCTCTTTTAGAAAATAAGGTTAAATGATAGAAGACTTCCTCCATTGGGATTGTATTCGAGGAAAATATCTTGCGGGAATTCTCTGTGCTTCAATGCTGATGTAAGTACCTGTTGTATATCACTACATTTTTACATCAGCATGTATTTTGTTAATCAGTGTGAATCCAACCTTTATCTGAGCTAAAATTAGTTGTAGCAAAATGTTAAAGGTGCAAATGTTGATTTTTGTAAGGAAAATTGCCTGGTAGTTTTGCATACTGAGCTGCATGAGTGTACTATCTCATATCATGCACATTACTGAATTGTAGTGCTGCTCTGGTTACCCATTCATTCATTGTGTCAATGTTGCTTTCGTATTACCTTACTTGGCTAATGATAGTTGTGCCATATTGTGTTAATTTGGTGTAGGCTAGTTGCCCAAACGTTTGTTGTGTCAATGTTGCTTTCCTATTATCTGACTTGGCCAATGATAGCAATGCTAGTGTGTGAATTTGGTGCAGGCTATTGAAGATAAGAAGACAAACTCTGAAAACAGCAAGGCAACTCCATTGTTTCTTTCCAATAAATCTAGGCTGGGTAATATGGCAATAACTCATGATTAATCTGTTCGGTTCCCCTCCTAATTTATGTTATGATGCAGTGGTCGAGACGCTCTCCACTATCAATAATACAAGTCTACCAAAATCGCCATCTGAATCTATTCAGTTTCCTCTGTCTCAAATGCAGCGGAAAAAATGTATGTTTGTGAACAAATTAATGGCTGAAGCAATGATGGAAATGGTGGAGGAATTAGAGGTGCACATTCGTGTGCAACAACAACTAATCAATGTTTTTAGAGACAATGTAGCAAAGAAGCAAGAACTTGCCCACATGCTTATGGGCGTCATCCGCCCTGAGGTTGCAGATTGTGACGTTGTAGATCATTAGGTTCTGTTCATTTATTTGCACTGGCATCAATCTTTGATTGCCAAGTGGATGTAATTTCCTGTAATATATGCTGGATGTGCAACGTTTTTCCTTGTATGTCGTACATTTGCTTGATCAGTTTTGGTCATGTGCATAATTGCTTGTCGTAATGGGCTCAAATTATCTAATTTGGCCTAAAGACATGTATGAATTTTAGTGGGCCCATTAAGTTAATGGGCCGTTACCAGGCCGAAAGTTAATGGTCTTTGTTTGCTTATTTTGATGAATCTATGAGTAGTATCGGAAGGTATGAACCATAGATAAGTTGGAATACAGTAGGTTTAACACCAATATAAATAAAGAATGAGTTCATTACAGTACCTAAGTGGTGGTTTGTTTTCTTGTACTAACGGAGCTTACGAGGTTTGTTTTGAGTTTCGTGTTATGAAGTTTTCAAGTTTTGGGTAAAGATTCGATGGACTATGGAATAAGGAGTGGCAAGAGCCTAAGATTGGCGATGCCAAAGGCACCCCAAGGTAATATTCAAGGACAACCAAGAGCCTAAGCTTGGGGATGCCCCAGAAGGCATCCCCTCTTTTGTCTTCATTCATCGGTAACTTTACTTGGAGCTATATTTTTATTTACCACATGATATGTGTTTTGCTTGGAGCGTCATTTTCTTTTGTCAGTATTTTCTTGCTGTTATTTATAATAATGTTTTGCATCTATATTTTCAATAAAAATGTCAAGGATAGCCTTTACCATGCTTATTTTGCAAGTATACATGTTGCTGTTTGAAAACAGAAAGTTTACCGCTGTTGCAAAAATTCCCTAGAAAAGTAAGAGAGTGATATAATGTTGAATATTTTTGCATAATGAGCTCTGATAAATCTTTTACAGCGTAGTATTTTTCTTATAATTTTTGGAGTTAGGGAAGTATGATGAATCTTGCATTCTTTACAGACTATACTGTTTTGGCAGATTGCTGTTATGTTTGCATTGTTTGCATATGTTTGCTTGTTTAATGATTCTATTTGAGGATAGGAGTATTAAATATGGAGAGATATTTAATATTCAATGTTGAATAATAGAGTTAGTAATTTGTTACAGTAGAAAAACATAAGGTTTTTGCATTGTTTTATACTAACTTATCTCATGAGTTCTTGTTGAGTTTGGTGTGAATGAAGCTTTCGAGATTTAGAAAACCGTGATATGAAAGGAATTAAGGAGACACAAAATCTCAAGCTTGGGGATTCCCAAGGCACCCCAATATAATATTTCAAGAAGTCTCAAGCATCTAAGCTTGAAGATGCCCTGTTAGGCATCCCACCTTTCTTCTTCAACAACTATCGGTTAGTATCGGTTGAACCTAAGTTTTTGCTTCTTCACATGAGTTGTGCTATCCTTGCAATGTCATCTTATTTTTTTTTGCTTGCTGTTTGAATAAAATACCAAGATTTGAAATTATTTATTGAGAGAGGGTCTTCATATAGTCACATAATTATTTATCTACTCATTGATCTTCACTTATATCTTTTTGGAGTAGTTTGTCATTTACTCGTGTGCTTCACTTATATCCTATGAGTAAATGGTTGAATGAGTTGAATGTCACAAATCTGAAATTATATATGTTTCATTTTCTTATCCCTTGGGGAGTAATGACTTCACATCTAATAAGTAGAGGTTGTAAATTTATTGGAGGTTAGCAAGCATTGTATTGGTCATTTGAACAATTCATGAAAGAATATTGAAGGAAGAGAGATTTCACATATAAATATACTATCTTAGACATCTTTTATAATTGTGAGCACTCATTAAGTATGACATGCTAAAGAGTTGATGTTGCACAAGGAAGACAACATAATGGGTTATGTTTTCTCACATCTCAGTTAAAGTATAGTGTCATGGATCATTCAAACATGTTGAGCTTGCCTTTCTCCCTTTGCAAGCCTAAATATCTGTCCTAAGCGGGAATACTGCTTGTGCATCCAAATTCCTTAAACCCGGTTTCTTCCATGAGTGTCCACCATACCTACCTATATGCGGTATTTACCTGCCGTTCCAAGTAAATTTGCATGTGCCAAACTCTAAACCTTCAAATTATAATCTGTTTTGTATGCCCGAATTGCTCATGTAGCAACTAGGGGTTGTCAGTGTCTTCCATGCTAGGTGGGTTATTCTCAAGATGAGTGGACTTCGCTCATCATTCACGAGAAAATGGTTGGTAACCAGGATTGCCCAGTCCCATGATCAAAAACATCAAAATCAAATCAAAAATAATTGCAAACAAAACTCCCCTAGGTTTGATGTTAGTTGGAGGCACCCGGTGTTTCGAGGATGCCATGGATTGATGATTGTTGGTAGAGGGGGAGTAAAAACTTTTACCATTCTGTTTGGGAACCGCCTATAATGTATGTAGTATGGAAGATATTGGGAACTCTTGGTTGTTATGTTGACAATGAGATCATAACTCTCAAAATTATTTATCTCTATTTCATAATGGAGCTCTGGCACCTCTGCAAATCTCTGCTTCCCTCTACTTTATGTCTTTTACTTTATGCGAGAGTCAAGGTGATCTTCACCTTTCCCTTTTTCATTTTATCCTTTGGCAAGCACTTTGTGTTGGGGTGATCCTGATATATATATCCAATTGAATGTAAGTTAGCATGAACTATTATTGTTGACATCACCCAAAGGTGAATACGTTGGGAGGCAACACTATAAGCCCCTATCTTTCTCTGTGTTCAATTAAAACTTTGGACCCATTAGTATTGCGTGAGTGTTAGCAATTGTAGAAGCCTATATGATAGTTGAGTATGTGAAGTTTGCTAAATCAAAGCTCTGACATAGACCCTTCCTGAAAATAAGATGAATTGCAATTGTTTGATGACTGAGAACATAGTTTGCTAGTTTTCAAGAAAGTTTATGGTCTATGCTTTAACATGTGAATAGTTTGTTATTTGATCATGAGAAGTTTTATGAGATGAACTATTGTTATGACATATAAATATGCTAGAAAAGGTGATTGAAATTATCATTAATCAAACTTATGCACCTTCTAGCATTCACACTTCATAAATTCTTTCTTTATCATTTACCTACTCGAGGACGAGCAGGAATTAAGCTTGGGGATGCTGATACGTCTCCAACGTATCTATAATTTATGAAGCATTCATGCTACTTTATTATCTGTTTTGAATGATTATGGGCTTTATTATACACTTTTATATTACTTTTGGGACTAACCTACTAACCTGAGGCCCAGCCCATATTGTTGTTTTATTGCTTGTTTCAGTATTTCGAAGAAAAGGAATATCAAACGGAGTCCAAACGGAATGAAACCTTCGGGAGCGTGATTTTTGGAAAGATTATGATCCGGGAGACTTGCAGTTCACGTCAGAAGATCCTCGAGGAAGCCGCGAGGGTGGGGGTCTCCCCCCCCCCCACCTACTAGGCGCGCCCCCTGTCTCGTGTGCCCCTCAAGCACCCCCCGACCGACTTCCTTCGCCTATATAACCCCATATACCCTAAAAACATCCACAGAGAAGATAGATCGGGAGTTCCGCCGCCACAAGCCTCTGTAGCCACCAAAAGTCAATCAGGACCCTGTTCCGGCACCCTACCGGAGGGGGGGGGGTCCTTCACCGGTCGCCATCTTCATCATCCGAGCGGTCTCCATGACGAGGAGGGAGTAGTTCACCCTCGAGGCTGAGGGTATGTACCAGTAGCTATGTGTTTGATCTCTCTCTCTCTCTCTATCTATCTATCTCTCATGTTCTCTCTTGTGTTCCCTCTATGGCACGATCTTGATGTATCGCGAGCTTTGCTATTATAGTTAGATCTTATGATGTTTCTCCCCCTCTACTCTCTTGAAATGGAATGAGTTTTCCCTTTGAAGTTATCTTATCGATTGAGTCTTTAAGGATTTGAGAACACTTGATGTATGTCTTGCCATGCTTATCTGTGGTGACAATGGGATATTCACGTGATCCACTTGATGTATGTTTTGGTGATCAACCTGCGGGTTCCGCCCATGAACCTATGCATAGGGGTTGGCACACGTTTTCGTCTTGACTCTCCGGTAGAAACTTTGGGGCACTCTTTCAAGTACTTTGTGTTGGTTGAATAGATGAATCTGAGATTGTTTGATGCATATCGTATAGTCATGCCCACGGATACTTGAGGTGACAATGGAGTATCTAGGTGACATTAGGGTTTTGGTTGATTTGTGTCTTAAGGTGTTATTCTAGTATGAACTCTTGAATAGATTGATCCGAAAGAATAACTTTGAGGTGGTTTCGTACCCTACCATAATCTCTTTGTTTGTTCTCCGCTATTAGTGGCTTTGGAGTGCCTCTTTGTTGCATGTTGAGGGATTGTTATATGATCTATCTATGTTATTATTGTTGAGAGAACTTGCACTAGTGAAAGTATGAACCTTAGGCCTTGTTTCCTACCATTGCAATACCGTTTACGCTCACTTTTATCACTTGTTACCTTGATGTTTTTATAATTTCAGATTACAAATACGTTTATCTACTATCCATATTGCACTTGTATCACCATCTCTTTGCCGAACTAGTGCACCTATACAATTTACCATTGTATTGGGTGTGTTGGGGACACAAGAGACTCTTTGTTATTTGGTTGCAGGGTTGTTAGAGAGAGACCATCTTCATCCTACGCCTCCTACGGACTGATAAACCTTAGGTCATCCACTTGAGGGAAATTTGCTACTGTCCTACAAACCTATGCACTTGCAGGCCCAACAATGTCTACAAGAAGAAGTTTGTGTAGTAGACATCATTGACCTACTGTGACAAACTGTGACAAACATGTATCATCACGGAAGTGTTATTTTTTGTAGTGCAAGCCCATGGCACAATCACATAGTTGAAACTAGGAAGAACTTCATAATATAATAGATAGAAAACTTAATAATAGAACTTAATAAAAGGGCCAACAAGCCCATAGCATCTCCAACATAGTCCAATTACAACTTAACACAACATAGACTCAAAATAAGAAAAATAGATAGAGGGTTTAGAACCCTAGACGCCGCCTTCTCCACCTCGCTCCTCCAGCGGGCGCCCTTCACTACTCCTCCGAGGCGTTGTCGATGGGGTACGGAAGAGTGTGCATGCCCGATGCTGTGGGGAAGATGTTGGTGTACTCCGTGAACATGTTGTGGGTGGTGAAAGCGATGAACTTGCAGCCACACCAAAACACCTGGCCGAGGAGGTAGAAGGCATCGAATGTGTTGGTGAAGTGGGCAAGGAGAGCAACCACCACCCCATTTTGGATGAGCTCCTCGACATGGAACATCCTTGGAGATCCCCATGGGAGGTGGTGGTAGCCGGACGCGAGGAAGAACTCGGTGAAGTTCCTTGCAGTCCTCCACGTTGATATCACCCACACACGTAGTGTGCGCTCAACGTACACGCCAGGAGGGTAGAGCCTCTCCGGCACGGTGGGTGGGAAGTGGTAGGTTAGTCCTGTGTACTGCATGGTTGAGGATGTGCTAGAAGAAGGAGAAGTGGTCGAAGAGCAAGAAGGGCAAATGGCAGAGAGGATGGGAGATGGATGAGGGATGGCAGAGGCAAAGGGTGGCTTAAATAGTTGTAGTGCTACATGTTATTTGGTCGTGGGAATAACGGGGTCAAATGTGAAGTAGCCCATTTTCAAACCCACTGCAGCATCGCGAGTGTATACGCGTGGCAAACGGTGGTTTGAAAAGAAAAAGAAAAAGAAGCTAATTGCACGTGTGGGAATCTGTGGTCATATATATATTATATGAACAAAAAGAGACAAATTCGGAATAGTTTGTTGCCATTTTGCATGATAAAAATAAATTTGTCCCTCAAAAATTTGGTCATTTTGCATTTGTATAAAACAAAAAGAACTAAATTTTCCTATGCAATGTCAATTGATTTCAAACGATGCAAAAAAACATAGCCAGCACGTTCACAAAAAACAGAGCAAACAATGCAAAAAAAATGACACGATTCGACGGCCCAACCAGAGCTTGGTTTCCTTTTGGGCCCAATAACAACGTCTTTTTGCGGAGTCAGTGGTGGGCGAGCAGCCGAGCACAACCAATAGGATCGCCTCCCGTGGATCACCCCACGATCCAACGATGCGGACCGTCCTTGTGATCCAACGGCGCGGAGCCTGCATGCAGCGTCCCCACCTAATTCCTTCTAGAAGACCAGATCTGAGGGTTGTCGCTTGACGCGAGGGTATGACCAGACGACTAACATTGGGATCTAGGGTTAGGTGAAACCCCACGGGGTTTAGAGGGGTTTTGAGGTGGTCAACGGGGTTTCGAAGGCTTTGACTGAGCATAACGAATTTAGAAAAATCGAAAAATATGAAACGTTCGTCGTTCGTCGTTTTATAAGACAAACTAACGAGGAAAAATACTAAACTTGGTCTATGGTCATTTTCATGAAAAAAAACCTAGCTAGCATGATCGAGGTCAAATGAGCACCCTTAATTTAAAAAAAATCAAAAATATATAAAACCTACGCACAATGTTGTCTTATGTGACATGTTACCAACCAAAAATCATAAACTTGGTCTATGGTCATTTTCATGAGAAAACCTTCACACATATGAGCTATCACGTACATGATTTCATAGAGTTCAAGGAGAGGAGGTAGGGTGACCTTCTGTTTTTGAAAAATTTAAAAATATCACCAAAGTTTTATTTCAAAGTGAATAAGAAGGATCTGAACTTAGTTTTCCATTTTCATATTTCAAACGTGTTTTTAATAGTTTTTATATTAAAGAATATGTTTTCAAAAGAAAATGTAAAAATATGAAGATTAATTCAAAAAATAGTGAGACTTCAAATCTAGACTATGGAAAGTGAATATGTGTTAATAAAAAACATTTGGCTCATTTAGAGTAGGTCCAGAAAAACTTGATTACAAATGGGCTGTTTACCCTAGCCTGGGAGCTCATTTGGAAAACATTTCTCAAATTCAAATTTATTTGACCTGCTCTAAATCACTTCAATGTTTGCACACATGATCTCCTACACAAACATAGATAGTTTGCCAAGGTTTTATTTTTTTTGGATTTTCTTGAATTTATACTGTCCAGTCGAATGTCAGTTGAAAACATTGGATAATGAAATATGCTGGTGGGAAAAAGCCTGCATTTGATTTGATTAATAAACATGAGACAAATAATTAGGATAAAACTCCTTTATGATCAGTGAAAAAGCAGCATGTGTGATCAGTGAAGCAACACTGAAACAACATGTGTGATCAGTGAAGCAACACTGAAACAACATGTTTGATCATTGCAGCACCAAAAATCATAGTTCACAACATCTAAACATAACTAACCATACACCACAGGCAAATTTATGGATATACAAATATAGATAGCTACCAGATTACTAGCATCACCATAGATTCGGTTCAACAAACCATAACAAACCAGATTCAGTTCAACAAACCAAAAGTAAACCAACAGATAAAGATAAAGATTCAGTTCTCTCATCACATCATCACATCACGCCGGAGTCAGGGCCTTCGCGATGGCGGCATGCTGCCCCCTAAACATGTAGTCCTCCCGGCGAATCGCTACATCCTCTACATGAGATAGAAGGTGATCGAAGCGGCCATCCCTTGGCTTCGGCTTGGTGGTGCAGTAGGGGCAGTGCCACTTCTTGGTCTTGCGGTTGTAGAAGGAAGCAACTCCCTTGGCCATGATCTTCACCACCTCCATGGATGTGAAGTACGCGACGTTGCCCTTGTACACTTCTTCTCCAGAATCATACTGCACACATGAATGAGTTACATTAATACATTATAGATTCCTGGATACACCATATCAAAGGAACTAAATGAACAATCTAATTTTCAAGTAGGCTTACCTCATAATCTTCGTCATCACTTTCCTATGGATCATACGGGTCGTACTGGGCCTGCTTCCT